>NC_057804.1:234565210-234574897 GCF_018294505.1 Triticum aestivum | reverse complement strand
TAAGATGGCCTAGGAAAATGTGCATCACTTTTGGCAGAGGTTCTGAACCAAGACAAAAATGATGGGCATTTTAGAAGGGCATTTCAGGTTCATTGAAAAAGTTTTTAGTAAACCCTAGTTGGTTTCAGAGGGGACTGGGGGTTCTGTCATCCCCATTTCAGGTTTCTGGTGAAAGAATAAACATGATGCAACACTCTAATGCATGACTAGCTAGGGTGTGACAACTCACCCCCACTCAAAAGAATCTCGTCCCGAGATTTAGGTTCCTCCGGGAAGAAGGCGGGATACTCGAGTCGAAGACGATCCTCCCTTTCCCAAGTTGCTTCATCCTCAGAATGGTGCGACCATTGAACTTTGAGAAACTTGATATTATGACGTCGAGTGGTACGCTCGGCCTGATCGAGGATACGAATGGGGTACTCTCGATATGTAAGATTATCTTGGAGATCAAGCGTTTCGTAGTCCACTCCACGGATAGGATCCGAAAAGCAATGCCTGAGTTGAGAAACGTGGAAGACATCATAAACTTTGGAGAGGTGCGGAGGTAGTTCCAACTGGTAGGCAACTTCTCCTCGTTTGGCGAGAATGCAAAAAGGTCCAATGTAACGAGGAGCCAATTTGCCTTTGATACCGAAACGATGGGTTCCCTTTAGAGGGGTAACCCGAAGGTAAGCCTTCTCGTCAATCTCGAAAGTCATAGCCTTATGTTTTCGGTCATATTGACTCTTCTGACGGGATTGGGCTGTTTTCAACTTTTCACGAACGATGCGAACTTGCTCTTCTGCTTCCTGAATCATATCCGGGCCAAAGAATTGTCTTTCCCCGGTCTCTGACCAGTTAAGGGGTGTTCGACACCGTCATCCATAGAGAACTTCAAAAGGGGCTTTACCCAAGCTAGATTGATAGCTGTTGTTGTAAGCGAATTCGGCAAATGGAAGGCACTTCTCCCAATCCATTCCGAATGAGATAACAGAGGCTCGAAGCATGTCTTCTAGAATCTGGTTGACGCGTTCCACTTGACCACTCGACTGAGGGTGGAAAGCGGTGCTAAAGGAGAGACGGGTTCCCATAGCATTTTGGAAACTTTCCCAAAATCGAGAGGTGAAAAGACTTCCTCGATCCGAGTTAATTTCCAAAGGAACACCATGGAGAGACACTATTCGGGAGATGTATAAGTCTGCCAGCTGACTAGCGGTTATACTCTCACGAACAGGTAAGAAATCGGCCACTTTGGAAAGACGATCGACAACGACAAAGATAGCATTATTCCCTCTCTTGGTCCTGGGAAAACCGGTAATGAAATCCATACCAATTTTATCCCATTTCCATTCAGGAATAGCTAGGGGTTGAAGGGTGCCAGCAGGCCGTTGATGCTCTGCTTTTACACGACGACAGACGTCGCAATTAGCAATATACTGAGCAATTTCTCTCTTCATCCTAGTCCACCAGAACCTCTGGCGTAGGTCCTGATACATCTTAGTACTACCGGGATGAATGGTGAGAGGAGATTCATGAGCCTCCTTAAGGATCAACTGTCGTAGATGCTGGTTCTTGGGAACCACTAAACGGTTCCCAAAGTACACAACACCATGATCATTTGTGGAGAAACAACTAGCACCTCCGCTAGCAATGTTCTCCTTGATTTTAGATATTCCCTTATCTCGCTTTTGGGCAGCGATGATTTGATCCGTAAGAGTAGGTTTCGCTACCAAGGTGGAAAGAAATCCTTGAGGAACAATGTGAAGATTAAGCTTCCGAAATTCCTCATGGAGAAGCGGTTGACCTTGTTGTAACATCAGGTTGTTACAATAAGATTTACGACTTAGCGCATCAGCCATGACATTGGCTTTCCCTGGGGTGTAAGTTATTCCTAAGTCGAAATCTGTGATCAACTCAACCCAACGTCTTTGCCTGAGATTCAAATCCGGTTGGGTGAAAATGTACTTCAGACTTTGGTGATCAGTGAATATTTCGCAACGGTTACCGAGGAGGTAATGTCGCCAGGTCTTAAGTGCATAGACTACGGCTGCAAGCTCTAGATCATGAGTAGGATAATTCTCCTCATGTGGATGCAATTGCCGTGAAGCGTAAGCAATTACATGTCGATCTTGCATGAGAATGCAACCTAGTCCTTGTCGCGAGTCGTCGCAGTAGATAACAAAGTCCTTGGAGAAGTCTGGCGGTACCAGTACGGGAGCAGAAGTCAGGCGTCTTTTCAGTTCCTGAAAGCTGTGCTCACATTGTGGAGTCCATTCGAACTTTTTATCTTTCTTGAGGAGTTCGGTTAGAGGTTTAGCAACCTTGGAGAAGTTCTCGACAAAGCGACGACAATAGCTCGCTAAGCCCAGAAAACTCCGAACTTGCTTGACCGATTCAGGTGGAGTCCAATTAAGGACGGCTTGAACTCGCTCAGGGTTAACAGCAATACCTTTACCAGATATTACATGACCCAGATAGGTCACTTCTGACAACCAAAATTCACATTTGGAAAACTTAGCATAAAGGCGGTGCTCTCGAAGTTTCTTCAACACTAGCCTTAGATGTTCGGCATGTTCTTCCTCGTTCTTGGAGTAGATGAGTATATCATCGAGATAAACTACGACGAATTTATCCAAATACTCCATGAAGATTGAGTTCATTAACCGAGAAAAGGTGGCTGGAGCGTTGGTTAAACCGAAGGACATGACGGTGTACTCGTATTGGGCATAACGAGTAACAAAGGCCGTTTTAGGAATGTCCCCGTTTCTGATTTTGATTTGATGGTAGCCCAACCTCAAATCCATTTTGGAGAAGACTGAGGATCCAGCGAGCTGATCATACAGGTCGTTGATCCTAGGGAGCGGATATTTGTTCTTGATTGTGACCAAATTGACAGGTCGGTAATCTACAACCATCCGGTCCGTACCATCCTTCTTCTTGACGAAGAGGACGGGGCAAGCCCACGGAGATGAACTAGGTCGGATGAAACCCTTTTTCAAGGACTCATCGAGTTGTTTCTTAAGCTCGGCTAGTTCTAGTGGTGCCATCTTATAGGGTCTTCTAGCAATCGGAACGGTTCCTGGAATGAGGTCTATTACGAACTCAACATCCCTGTCGGGTGGAACACCTGGTAATTCCTCTGGGAAAACATCCGGAAAGTCACGGACTACCGGGACGTCCTCAAGGTCTGGCAAAGGGCTGGCGTTAAGAGAATATAACTGTCGCTTGGCTATTCGGGTCAAGACATTGACTATCTTCCCCGAAGGATGGGTAAGTTGAACAGTCCTAGAGCAGCAATCAATTTGGGCATGATGAACTGACATCCAGTCCATACCCAGAATGATATTAATATCTGAAGATTTAAGGGCTATCAAAGATGCGAGGAAAACAAGTCTGTCGACTTGGATTTCATTTCCATGGCTTACTCTAGAAGTTTGCCATTTGGATCCCGGAGTTTGAATTACCATAGAAGTTGGCATGTCACAGAATGCGATGTTATGCAAACGAGCATAATTTTCGGATATAAAAGAATGAGAGGCTCCTGTATCGAAAAGAACAGATGCCGGGTGGCAATTAACAAGAAGCGTACCAAGAACGACGTTGGGATCCTCTTGAGCTTCCTCGGCAGAGATACAGTTGACATGGCCACGTGTAGCGGTGGCCGGCTTGGCGTGGAACACTTTTCCTGTCGGCTTGCCACGGCCAACAGCTTTAGCAGATTGGTTGGGGTTGGTCTGGGGACACTCACGCATATAGTGGCCAGATTCCCCACACTTGAAACAAGTCACGGAACTGGTACGTGGAGGAGCATTATTGGTTGGACCCCCATAGGGCTTGGCTGGTGCAGACTGTTGAACGGGCTGAGGCGCCTGGAAGGATGGCCTCGGTGTGAACCTGGGTGGCAGGGCAGTGTTGGGCACCCACACGCGGCGCTTCTGAGGACCAGCACCGGATGAGGAACCCACGTCACGGCCATGCTTGCGTGTTGCGTCATAATTAGTCTGACCAGTCTCAGCACTGATGGCCTTGTTAACAAGTTTCTGAAAGGATGTGCACTCATGCAGACGGAGGTCGCGGCGAAGCTCAGGACTAAGCCCCTTACGGAACCTTGCTTGCTTCTTGGCATCAGTAGAAACTTCCTCAGTTGTATATCGTGCGAGGTTACCAAACTCCCTGCTGTAAGCATCCATAGAGAGTCGGCCCTGGGTGAAACTGCAAAATTCCTCACGTTTACGATCCATGAGACCCTCCGGAATGTGATGTTCATGGAAAGCCTCGCTGAATTCAGCCCAAGTAGTGACATGGCCCGCTGGGCGCATAGCTCCATAATTCTCCCACCATAGACTGGCGGGGCCTTCAAGATGATATGTAGCAAAGGTGACCTTGTCAGCCTCAGCTATTAGCGCAGAACGCAGTTTGTGAGAAATACTGCGAAGCCAATCATCAGCGTCGAGAGGCTCGACGGAGTGGTGGAACGTGGGTGGATGTAACTTAATGAAATCACTGAGCGAAACCACGTTAGTCCTCTGATGGTGTGCTGTGTTCTGTTCAATACGCTCCAACAAACGGTTGGTCTCCCGCTTGTTTCTTTCGGCTTCCATCATAACCTCGGCTAGGGAAGGAGGATGAGGCAGATTTGCATTCCTGACTTCACTGCCTTCGGCCTGCTCTTGAGGAGCAGGGTTAGTGCGCGTGTTGACCATCCTAGGTAAACAAGACAATGATTTAGTCAGAATGATAAGATTCCGACATAGGATACAGAATGTAAGGAATAACTCGGAATGCAAGATGATCATCCGTATGACATGGTAGATACAGAAACTGCTTCTTTATTCCATCGTCATACACACCATACAAGGTTTAGTACAAGACCAAACAAGGTACTATTACGGTGAAAAGAGGATTACATCTCATCGGAGGCATTCCAAGCTCCTATACATTATTTTCTACACCTCCGGAAGGCGATACAAATTAGGTCATATCCCACGAGTCACGCAGGACGATAGACGACACAGCTAACACGAACTAGTGATACTACTACTAACTCAGACCGATCCGTAGTAGTCCTCGTAGAAGTCACCTCCATAGCCTGGAAGCTCAACATGATCATCCGGGAACAGACGATCTCGCGGAGCTTGTGGACCATAGGGGCTAGGATGGGGTCTTGGACCAACAGACGGTGGCCTGCGGGGACCGCGAGGTGGGGTGATGCCTCCTACATCACGCCAACCCATCACGTCTGGCAGAGCAGATCTCACAGGATAGAGATCGCGCATATCCGAATATCCAGCTTGCACCGCCGGTGCAAACCGAGTCAATGTGGCCCAATGGTCAGCACGGGTATTGAAGAGCTCTAACCTCAAGGCCCGATTTTCACGGTCCTTATCCTCGAGCATCTCAGCAGTAGTGCGAGTCCGTGAATCCTCCTGGGTGGGGTCAGCATAGATAGCCTGGAGATACCCTTGTGCTCCCGGAAGTGATCCTGGCATATACCGGAAATCAGAGTTCCGAAATAGGCCAGACCTGACCTGCATGATGGTCATCATAGAGTAGGCGGCGTCCTGCACAGCCATCTCAATAGTAACCCCGAGTCCATAGGAGCAGTGAAGGGGCTCGGTGGATCCAGGATAAGATGGAAATATCCTGACAGTGCAGAGATACTGGCTTTGATTAAAGTCTCGGAATTGCTCTTCAACCGTGTACTCAGGATACCAACGGTATCCAGCCTCAGTCATTACCCTGGCCAACATGGCGGTATGGCCGGGTACATCTAGGCATCGAGTCAGGCAAACCACTTGATTGAGGTCGCGAGTGGCCATCTGAAAGCACAACCATAATGCAAAGGCATTAGAATTTCTAGCAAAATTTCGGCAGCATAACATCTGTAAATGCTCAAGAAGGATTTTGAGACATTTGACAAAGGATTTCATACACACTCAACATCATCATATCAAGTTCTGAGTCCATCCTAGCAACATAATGTGGTAGTAGAACTGAACTAGGCTTGTAACCATCAAACCTATAAGGTACTACTGATTAGTAACACGTGATCCTGATAGAGAGAATAGATCCTAATTCCTTAACCCCCGGTGGAAGAATAGACTGACTCAGATCAGAATGTCATAAGATAAAGGAGTAAAAAGAGCCTTACGTTCCAACCCACAAACAATTCCCCTACATATAGCTAAAGAATTTCTAGACTCAACATCGACCAGTTTGGCTTGGAGAACCTACAGGCAGTCTGGCTCTGATGCCAACGCTGTCAGGACCCCGACTCGATGTCACATCGATCTAGCTTGTAACACCCCATATCACTTTGCGGCCTCACGCACGGCATCCCCACGGGTGTCGCCTTACATTTGCCCGGGGCCGTTTGCGCCTTTCGGCTCACGTATATGATAGTGTCGCTAGCATCCATATGATAAAGAGCCCGGGCTGACATGACTAGTCGTAAACCCAAAGTGGCACAGTGCTTACAGGGACAGGCATCCATGACCCAACAACGAACGTGTCGGTCATCAGCAAGTGGGTCCGGGCTGTAGCACTGGGCTAGCAGGACTCTGGTAAACCGGGCTGTAGCGGGCTAACAGGACTCCGATACTCAATGCGTGACATTTCCCCGAAGGGACAGACACAGGAACGAAGAAGGACACATGCCGGCCAGCCTAAGTGTTCCAGAGCAGTAGCAAGCTACCATGGCTCAGTGTAACACTAGGAGACATTTCCCGGTAAGAGAGGCTACTAAGGATAAACAACTAGGTAGTCAGATCCCACACATACCAAGCATTTCAATCATACACACAATATGCTCGATATGTGCAAACACAACAAGGCATCACAACATGACTCTATGACACAAGTACTTTATTTAAGGCTCAGAGAGCCATACATAACATACACAAAGGTACGGGTCACACGACCCAGCATTCAAGTCATACAGTCATACAAACCAGCAGCGGAAGTAACTTGTCGGAGTACAGACAACTAGTAAAATAAAAGAGGCTTGGAAAGCCTAGCTATACTACGTGGTCCTTCACAAGCTCAGGATCACCACCTGGGCCTTAGCCTACTCATTGATGTCAACGTCTACGTAGAACCCATCAGAAGGGGTTGCAGCGTCTTCTGTAAAAATGTAAATTATAGCAACATGAGTACAAAGGTACTCAGCAAGACTTACATCAGATCCTACATACATGCATATTATAAAGAAGGGTTGGTGGAGTTGTTGCAGCAAGCCAGCTTTGACTCTTGGCTAGGCTAACCTACGTGACTCCAACTTGAAATGGTTTTGCGTACACGAGTCCACTACTCACCAATTCAATACACTACCGAGGATTCACCTTCGTCTTCCTACGGAAGAGCCATCCTCGGCACTCACACTTATCTTGAGGCTTTTAGTAGTTTCCATTTACTTGTCTATGAACTGTATAGGCAACCAAGTAGTCCTTTACCGCGGACGCGGCTATTCGAATAGATCATGATAACCCTGCAGGGGTGTACTTCTTCATACATGTTTCCACCACTTAGCGTCTGCACACGACATGTGCTCGGCAGACTTCAAGCGAAAGCCGACGTGGGTGTAGACCACGACCTACCTAAACACCTAAGTCTCTAGTCCAGGTTTATCGCCTATCCAGGTTCCATCCACAGGGAGTCAGGCCGAGGTTTCCCATACGGCCCCGAACGATGTGAACAGGGTTCCCGAGATACCTAATGGGTATTCGGTACACCGTGCCACGTACCTACCGCATCACAGCCCACCCCTACGGTCAGTGCTATCCACGGCCTCCAGTAAGCTACAAACACCAGAAACTACTTGCAACTCCTGGACAGAGAGCTAGGGTGAATAAGAAGTCGATCGGGGTCATATTTCAGGGCCCAATGCATGGTAGTAGCTGTATCTTAAATCACACATACAGATCTTAGTGCTTAAGGTCGGCTTCAATGAAACAACCCACCATGTACTCCTACATGGCCTCTCATCGATACCTTTACCAAAACGTGTTCACCACACCACTCTCATTACCGACGTAATCATTTCACTCTAGCCATCACCCAGATGAACCAGACCTGACACGACTCTAAGCATAGCAGGCATAGCAAGGTAGGAACAACACATACATATGGCTCAATCAACTCCTACACATGCTAGTGGGTTCCATCTAGTTACTGTGGCAATGACAGGTCATGCAGAGGAAATGGGTTCAACTACCGTAGCACACAGCAGTTTGAAACGCGTTGTCTTAATGCAGTAAAAGAGCAGGAGCGAGAACATGGGATTGTATCGATATGATCAAATGGTTGGTTGCTTGCCTGATGGTTCGATGCACTGATACGGTTCTTCGTTAGGGTAATCACGGTACTCCTCAGGGGCAAAACCTACCGCAAAGAACACCGATACACAACCATCACCAAACAATGTGCAACAATATGATGCATGCATGAAACATAGCAATATGAGTGTGTTGGGCTAATGCAACTAAGACCAGAAGGGTTTGAACCAATTTGAATCAAAGATTCAAATTTCAAACTCAAACATGGCCTTTTAAAGTGCTTTTCCTTGTTCTGCATTAAACATCAGGTTAACTTGTTTAATCATGCATGAAAATAGTACAGATGGATAGATTGGATTTTTCTGATCATTTTTCATATATAATTTGTCTGATTTGGAGTTACAGAATAAAAGTTATGAATTTTTGAAGTTTAAACTATATTCTGGAATTTCCTATATTAGATTAATTCCAAAAAATCAATTATTGCGTCAGCCTGACGTCAGTGTGACGTCAGCAGGTTAACGGAACACGTCCGGGTCAAACCTGACAGTGGGTCCCGCGTGTCAGTGTGATTAGATTAATTAAAGTTTAATTAAAACTAAACCTGTTTAATTAACAGGGCTGGGCCCCACCTGTCATTGACTCAGGGGAGTCAACCAGGGCCCAGCCGTGGTCAAACCCGGGTCGGCTGCACCGGCGTTTAGCCGCCGGCGAGCCCGACGCGGCGGCGGAAGTGGTTTTGGCCGTTTCGGCCACCAAATGGGTCGCGAAGACCACCGGAGTGGAGCTGAGGACGAGCCGCAGCTCTTGGTGGAGTCCGTTGGGGTCGGGGTGGCCGGAGTTGGCGCCGGCGATGACTTTGGCGGCCGCCGGAGTTCGGCCAAAGTCGAACTTGTCGCTAGGGGGATCGGTGAGGTGCGGGGAGTGGTTAGCTAGGTGCTAAGTGACGCGGTGAGCATGATGGACACCGCGGAGTGGCCGGAGGATGACCGGGAGCACGTCGGCGACGAGCTCCACGGCGGTGGGTGCGGTTGAGCTCCGGGAGGTCGCTACACGGCTCGGGAGCAAGAACGGAAGGGAGGGGAAGATGGCTAAGCTCACAGTGAGTGCGA
Organism: Triticum aestivum; assembly: GCF_018294505.1. NCBI lineage: Eukaryota > Viridiplantae > Streptophyta > Magnoliopsida > Poales > Poaceae > Triticum > Triticum aestivum. The sequence continues at coordinate 234,565,533 of NC_057804.1, read as the reverse complement.
CGAAGCCCTTGGTGTGGCCGGAGATGAACCGGAGCGACGATGGCGTTGAAGGGGATCTCCGGCGACGGCGGACTCGGGCGAGGTCGGTGCGGTGGACTCGGGCGTTGCGAGCGCTCGGGGCTCGGCTGCTCGATGAAGTGGACAGCGGCGGAGCTCCTGGACACGATGAGAGGACGCACGGGTGGCGGGGAGCACGGCTACGACGAAGGCACGGCGATGGTGGCGTCGGCCATGGCGGGGGAGCGCGAGGGGGAGGAGCTGGAGAGGAGCGGGGGTGTCTGGGGGGTTCGGGGGAGCGAGGGAGGCCGGTCCACGACGTCACC
>NC_057804.1:234563279-234565200 GCF_018294505.1 Triticum aestivum | reverse complement strand
CGGGAGGTTGCTACACGGCTCGGGAGCAAGAAAAGGAGGGGGGGAAGATGGCTAAGCTCACAGTGAGTGCGACGAAGCCCTTGGTGTGGCCGGAGATGGACCGGAGCGACGACGGCGTTGAAGGGGATCTCCGGCGACGGCGGTTCGGGCGAGGTCGTTGCGGTGGACTCGGGCGTTGCGAGCGCTCGGGGCTCGGCTTGCTCGATGGAGTGGACAGCGGCGGAGCTCCTGGACACGATGAGAGGACGCACGGGTGGCGGGGAGCACGGCTACGACGAAGGCACGGCGATGGTGGCGTCGGCCATGGCGGGGGAGCGCGAGGGGGAGGAGCTGGAGAGGAGAGGGGGTGTCTGGGGGGTTCGGGGGAGCGAGGGAGGCCGGTCCACGACGTCACCGGGCGAGGGGAGCGGCGAGGCGGCGAGCAGGTGCGTGGCGCGCGCTGCGGTCGCCGTCGGGCACCTGCCTGCCTGCCTGGCCGGCAAGCAGCTCGCTGGAGCGGCGCTGGGCTGGGCCGGCAGGTGGGCCGGGTGCTGGGCGCCAGGTAAGTTTTTCCATTTCTTTCTGTTTTCTGTTTTTTTAATACTTCTGCAACTTTGTTGAATTAAATAAAATACTTAGGCAACTCCTAAAATCACCAAACTACTCCTGGTCCATAGTTGGATTATTTCCAACATGAAACATTTTAGTTTGGAGATATTTGAGAATTTAAATATTTTATATAATTTTAAATGCCCAAATTCAAATATTTATGATTTAATTCAAAAACCCTAAGATGGCCTAGGAAAATGTGCATCACTTTTGGCAGAGGTTCTGAACCAAGACAAAAATGATGGGCATTTTAGAAGGGCATTTCAGGTTCATTGAAAAAGTTTTTAGTAAACCCTAGTTGGTTTCAGAGGGGACTGGGGGTTCTGTCATCCCCATTTCAGGTTTCTGGTGAAAGAATAAACATGATGCAACACTCTAATGCATGACTAGCTAGGGTGTGACAGAACCACATGTCATATTCAGTTATTTAACTAAACATTTTTATTAGGTTCTAATTAGGTGGTTAGGGGAATGGTTAAACCGGGCGGGCCCACATGTCAGTGGGTCAACCCACTGTCAAAACGCGTGTGCGCGTGTGCGTGCCCGTCGGTGAGTTTAGAGAACGGCGGCGCGCGCGGAGCCGACGGCTCCAGCGACCAAAAGGGGCAGCCCCGGCTGCCAAATGGATAAGCGCGAGGCGCAGCGTTGAGACCTGCCTTCGTCTGTAGCTAGGAGCGGCTGAAATAGCGTCGGGGCGACGGAAGGCGGCGACTACGACGGAGCTAGCGGCAAACGGTGCTGGAGGGCACGGGGAGGAGGGGGAAAAGGCCACGGAGGGCCGGAGGCTCACAGCGGAAGCGGCAGGATGCGTGATGGAGCCGGAGGAGGTCGGGGTCGAGCGGATCGATGACGAGGTTAGCGGCGGCGGCCGACAGTGTCGGAGAAGAGGGTGCCGGTCGACGAGGGGACTCCGGCGAGGGGAGCAAGGCGAGGGAGGCCGGATCCGCGACATGGCCCCCGGGATCCGTCCCTCTCTGACGAGGAGGCGGCTTGGCGGCGGTTCCCTGGGCGCGGGCGTGGTCGGGCGGTCACGCACGGTGAGGCGTCGGCAGGGGAGGGCTCTGGCGCGGGAGTGGTGTCGAAGGTGGGTGCAGGGGAGGGTGAGGCGAGCTTGGGGTGGTCCGGTGAGGCAAATAGTCAACGGGGGGGCGAGCTGGAGGCGCTCCAGGCGGCGACGGGGTCGAGGCGGAGGCGCTCCAGGCGGGCGACGGGCGAGGTCAGGGGCGTCGGTTGCCCCCGATCCAGATCCACTCGGGGCAGGGTGGGGAGACGAGGTGGATGGAGGGAGGAGTGGGGGTTACGGGCGACATGGGTTAGGGTTTGGAGGGGTTAT
>NC_057804.1:234386779-234562893 GCF_018294505.1 Triticum aestivum | reverse complement strand
TATTTTTATTTTTCTGTTCTGTTTTATTTTTCTTATATAATAGTTTATAGTTTTACAAAAAGTGAAACCCATAGCTAAAATAGAGTTACAATTATAACTACTGCCACGAAAGGTTTTATCCCTGAACAAAATAGTTTAGTATTTTATAAAACCCAAAATGCATTTATTTAATTGTTTTACCTACTGTTTTAATCATTTTAGGGTATTAAAACATTTTATAAAAGTGGGGTTTCTTCACCACAATTAACTTTGCATTATTTGGCACAACTCGAATATTTTAGTTTTAAAGTTTGAAAACTTTTACCGTTTGATTTGATTTTGAATTTGAATTTGAATCAGTTTCGAACTAACGTGAGATTAGCAACAGTAATTGTGCTGACGTGGCATCATTAACAGTGGTTTACCGTAGCTTAAGTATCCGGGCGTCACATCATCATAACAACTTTGCATATCAAAACTTGGGAGGCAAAGAATATCATGTTCATTAAACATAGCATCCCCAAGCTTGGGACAAATATTAGTTTCAGCAAATATATTCTCAAATATGTCATCCCCATCAAACATAGCTTCCCCAAGCTTGGGCCTTTTCATATCATAAGCATAGTCACTCTCATCATTAATAGTATGGATAGCACCAATAGTATAGAAATTATCATCATCACAATGAGTAGTAGGAGCAACATCATTCGAGAGAGATACCTTTTTACCTTTGTTGCTCCTTTTCCTTTTCACATTATGTGTGGTTTCAACCTTCTTCTTTGAACTCCTTATAGATGAGATTGGTTGAATAGAAAGCTCCTCCTCATTACTTGATTCATCATAAGAAATAATAGGAGGATATTGGGAAGTCTCTTCCCTTTCATTAGTATTCTCATCATCCTCTATTTGCTTTATTTTCTTTAGGTAATTGGCAATATAAGGATTTTCAAAGAAATTCACCGCACAATACAAATAAATCTTCTCTAGATCAAAATCAAGACATCTATCAAGATTAAATTTTGGAATACCCTTAGTTATAGTTTCATTTCTTCATACCCCAAAAGAAGACTAAGCTCTTTATGATGCTCAAGAGTAATCAAGTTATCACAATTTTTGGACACGATTCGGTCATGAAACAATTTGCATTGGAAATTTAAATGACCATGTTCATTGCAAAGTTCACAAGGAGCACGAAAAATATTGAATCTTTCAGCACAATCATCAAGACTTTCTTGCAAACCTTTAGTTTCTAAATACTTATGCCTCTTGCAATATTTATTTTCCATATTTGGTGTGTACTAGCAAACCCAATGTACTCCACAAAAATCCACATGCTTATAAGAGATATTTTCATCATAACTAGTGCAATCATCATTAGTACTATGGATATTCAAAGAGTTCATACTAACAACATTGCAATCATGTAACACCCACGATGCGGCTATATCTCCCACATGTCGAAGCACGACCTAGAGGCATAACCGCATGGTGGTTTTGTCGGAAGAAGGGTCATCTTCACACAATCCCATGTAATGAACAAGAATGGGATAAAGAGTTGGCTTACAATCTCCACTTCACACAATGAACATATAATTCATACATCATTCAGAGTACACACATAGTCCGACTACGGACGAAGCCAAAAGATAAGAAGATAACCCAACTGCTAGATCCCCGATCGTCCCAACTGGGCTCCACTAAATGAAACATAGCAACGACAAAGATCTTTGTTGAGCTCCCATCTGAGCTCGGTTGCATCACTTGCAACTGGTATCATCGGCACCTGCAACTGTTGTGATAGTATCTGGTGAGTCACGAGGACTCAGCAATCTCAAAACCCGCAAGATCAAGACTAATTAAGCTTATGGGTAGGAAGTGGTAATGAGGTGGAGTTGCAGCAAGCACTAAGAAAATATGGTGGCTAACATACGCAAGTAAGAGCGAGAAGAGAAGCAACGGAACGGTCGAGAAGCTAGAAGTTATCAAGAAGTGATCCTGAAACTACTTACGCACGACCATAACACAAGAACAGTGTTCACTTCCCGGACTCCACCAAAAAGAGACCATCACGGCTACACATGCTGTTGATACATTTTAGTTAAGTCAAGTGTCAAGTTCTCTACAACTGGATATTAACAAATTCCCATCTGCCACATAACCACGGGCACGACTCTCAAAAGTTTATACCCTGCAGGGGTGTCCCAACTTAGCCCATCACAAGATCTCAGGGGAAGACCCTATTAGTCTCGGAATCCCGGTTTACAAGACATTTCGACAATTTAAAACAAGACCAGCAAAGCCGCCTGATGTGCCGACAAATCCCGATAGGATTCGCACGTATCTCATTCTCAGGGCACACTAGATGAGCCAGACGTCGGGTTGGCATAGACCCTGGTTGCCCAGGGGGCGCCGGACATCGCTCGGTTTGGACCAGCACCAGGAGGAGCACTGGCCCGGGGGGGGGGGTAAATAAAGATGACCGTTGAGTCTGCAGAACCCAAGGGAAAAAGGCTTAGGTGGCAAATGTTAAAACCAAGGTTGGGCCTTGCTGGAGGAGTTTTATTCAAAGCAAACTATCAAGGGGGTCCCATAAATCACCCAACCGCGTAAGGAACCCAAAATCAAGGAACATAACACCGGTATGACGGAAACTAGGGCGGCAAGAGTGAAACAAAACACCAGGCATAAGGCCGAGCCTTCCACCCTTTACCAAGTATATAGATGCATTAATTAAAATAAGATATATTGTGATATCCCAACATAATCCTGTCCACCATGGAGCAATCTTCGACTTCACCTGCAATTAACAACGCTATAAGAGGGGCTGAGCAAAGCGGTAACATAGCCAAGGAACGGTTTGGTAGGAAGGGTGAAAAGGTTAGAGGCTGACATGGCAATATGGAAGGCATGGTAAAGCAAGTGACAGGTAGCACAACATAGCGATAGAATGAAGCAACTAGCAAGAAAAGATAGAAGTGATATCGAGGGTAATGGTCCTCTTGCCTGAGATCCCGCAAGGAAGCAGAACGAGTCCAAGAAGAAGACAAACGGATGTAGTCCAACGAATCCTCACAACTCCAGAACGAAACCGAAGCTAACGAGAGAAGAAAACTGTAAAGAAGCAAACAACATGGTAAACAACCATCACATAATCATGGCATGATGCCCAACCAAGTATGATGCACGTCCAGTTTAGAAAGGCATGTCATGGCAAAGTGCAAAAAACGATACTACAAGTTAAGTGGAGCTCAATATGCAACAAGTTGCATATTGACGAAACACCACATCAATTATTTAGTTTCTCTCTCGGTTATGAACACAACAATATTAAATGTTATTAAACATGGCAAGGGGTGAAGCATAATTAAACTACCTATTTAGGAAAGTTTAAATGAGGCCGGAAACACAAACAACAATTCCGGAAAATCCCCATGTTATTTAGCAATTTAATGCAACAACAATTTTAAACATTTTAAATGTTGTTATCATGATGCGGATGATATATACAAGTTATATGCAATTTTTATGAAAATGTTGACATAAGCATGTTATGAAGCATTTGTCACCGTGGCGGAACGAAAGGGGTGCCACGACAAGTACAACAGAAATGGTGCCACGGCAACAATCCGATGATCCGACAACTCATTGAGATACCGGTGCAAAAGAGCAAGTGTGCGGATGTGCGGAACATGCAACAGATGGTGGGGTGATCCCGGTTACCGGTTTCCCACGGGTCTACGGCATGGCAAACAAGGAGGGACGTGCATGAAGCAAACGGGCACGGTGCAAACATACGGTTCATCTCAGACAACATGCATTCATCCACGGGTCATTGTCTCGGCGGTTATACCTTTGAAGCATGCACTTTCGGGTGGAACGAGTTCGTCGAAGGAAGTAGTGGTACACGGGCGGTAGTGGAAGTAGTCGTACACGTTTTGTAGTTGTACACAATCTATAGATGTTCGGGGTCACGACGAGGAACTTGACACAAACACCATTGACAAAACATAGAATTGATCTCGTGAATATTGAAATGATCTAATCCTCTTGAACAGAAGCACGCCGGTTGGAAAAGAATTAACATGACGACCTCGATGATCAAGAAGGATTTGTATCCACATAGCAATATGAGAACAATGTTTAGGAAAGGTATGGATTCAACATTTGACTTCGAAGCAACTCGAATACCACATATAACACAAAACAAAGGATTTGGCTTGCAGAATAAGCCAGAACAAATACATATGATAGAGATTTACCAAATCCCATATCATGCATCTGTCAAAAAGATATTCTAGGAGCTACTTGAATTCCCACTTATAAACTCCCGAAACTTTCTAGTTATGCAATTTGGTGTTGGGGATACAGGGGAAGCAATATATATCTCACCCAAAACTAACAATCCCTACATCCAGCTGTATCCACCCGTCAACACATAACCAAGAAACCTTCGAAAATCATGTACCTCAACCTTCGAAAAGCATCCGTTATACGAACTATGGCAATACTCCCGAACTCCTGAGTACTGGGTGGCATCGAGGTTATCTCACCAACAACTGCATGAAAGAGATTTTCGATGTCGGCAAAACTCAGGTATTCCAGAACTGCAATGATAAAATTATGACGACAACACCTCGGAGCTCAACTCCCCGGGACACTGCCACAACCCCTAAATGTCAGGAGGCACCAAGAACAATGTTCTCATCATAAGAATATCGGAACGATCCCAAGATACCCGCGTGATCCTAAAAAATAGTTAAATTTGAGGAGAGGAAAGTCAAAACATCTACGTCAGGAGGCCTCACCAGAGCGACGAAGGGACTGATGAGTAAAAAGAACCCTACTCTCCGATATATATAATCCTAAGACTCAAAACATTTTTATTCTAGACTCAACAACGCCGGCGATTCGATCAAGCAGGGGGCTCCTAAGTCGGGGATGGCTCTGACTACCAACTTGTAACACCCACGATGCGGCTATATCTCCCACGTGTCGAAGCACGACTTAGAGGCATAACCGCATGGTGGTTTTGTCGCAAGAAGGGTCATCTTCACACAATCCCATGTAATGAACAAGAATGGGATAAAGAGTTGGCCTACAATCGCCACTTCACACAATGAACATATAATTCATACATCATTCAGAGTACACACATAGTCCGACTACGTACGAAGCCAAAACAAAAGAAGATAACCCAACTGCTAGATCCCCGATCGTCCCAACTAGGCTCCACTAAACGAAACATAGCAACGACCAAGATCTTCGTTGAGCTCCCATCTGAGCTCGGTTGCATCACCTGCAACTGGTATCATCGGCACCTGCAACTGTTGTGATAGTATATGGTGAGTCACGAGGACTCAGCAATCTCAAAACCCGCGAGATCAAGACTAATTAAGCTTATTGGTAGGAAGTGGTAATGAGGTGGAGTTGCAGCAAGCACTAAGCAAATATGGTGGCTAACATACGCAAGTGAGAAGCAACGGAATGGTCGAGAAGCAAGAAGTGATCAAGAAGTGATCCTGAAACTACTTACGCACAACCATAACACAAGAACCGTGTTCACTTCCCGGACTCCGCCGAAAAGAGACCATCACGGCTACACACGCGGTTGATGCATTTTAGTTAAGTCAAGTGTTAAGTTCTCTACAACCGGATATTAACAAATTCCCATCTGCCACATAACCGCGGGCAGAGCTCTCGAAAGTTTATGCCTTGCAGGGGTGTCCCAACTTAGCCCATCACAGGCTCTCACGGTCAACGAAGGATATTCCTTCTCCTGGGAAGACCCTATCAGTCTCAGAATCCCGGTTTACAAGACATTTCGACAATGGTAAAACAAGACTAGCAAAGCCGTCCGATGTGCCGACAAATCCCGATAGGAGTCGCACATATCTCGTTCTCAGGGCACACTAGATGAGCCAGACGTCGGGTTGGCATAGACCCTGGTTGCCCAGGGGGCACCGGACATCGCTCGGTTTGGACCAGCACCCAGAGGAGCACTGGTCCAGGGGGGGTAAATAAAGATGACCCTTGAGTCTGCAGAACCCAAGGGAAAAAGGTTTAGGTGGCAAATGTTAAAACCAAGGTTGGGCCTTGTTGGAGGAGTTTTATTCAAAGCGAACTGTCAAGGGGGTCCCATAAATCACCCAACCGTGTAAGGAACACGAAATCAAGGAACATAACACCGGTATGACGGAAACTAGGGCGGCAGGAGTGAAACAAAACACCAGGCATAAGGCCGAGCCTTCCACCCTTTACCAAGTATATAGATGCATTAATTAAAATAAGATATATTGTGATATCCCAACATAATCATGTCCATCATGGAGCAATCTTTGACTTCACCTGCAACTAACAACGCTATAAGAGGGGCTGAGCAAAGCGGTAACATAGCCAAGCAACGGTTTGCTAGGAAGGGTGAAAAGGTTAGAGGCTGACATGGCAGTATGGGAGGCATGGTAAAGCATGTGATAGGTAGCGCAGCATAGCGATAGAACGAAGCAACTAGCAAGAAAAGATAGAAGTGACATCGAGGGTAATGGTCATCTTGCTTGAGATCCCGCAAGGAAGCAGAACGAGTCCAAGAAGAAGACAAACGGATGTAGTCGAACGAATGCTCACAACTCCGGAATGAAACCGAAGCTAGCGACAGAAGCAAACCGGAAAGAAGCAAACGACATGGTAAACAACCATCACATAATCATGGCATGATGCCCAACTAAGTATGATGCACGTCCGGTTTAGAAAGGCATGGCATGGCAAAGTGCAACAAATGATACTACAAGTTAAGTGGAGCTCAATATGCAACGAGTTACATATTGACGAAACACCACACCAATTATTTAGTTTCTCTCTCGGTTATGAACACAACAATATTAAATGTTATTAAACATGGCAAGGGGTGAAGCATAATTAAACTACCTATTTAGGCAAGTTTAAATGAGGCCGAAAACACAAACAACAATTCTTGAAAATCCCCATGTTATTTAGCAATTTAATGCAACAACAATTTTAAACATTTTAAATGTTGTTATCATGATGCGGATGACATATACAAGTTATATGCAATTTTTATGAAAATGTTGACATAAGCATGTTATGAAGCATTTGTCACCGTGGCGGAACGAAAGGGGTGCCACGACAACTACAACAGAAATGGTGCCACGGCAATAATCCGATGATCCGACAACTCATTGAGATACTGGTGCAAAAGAGCAAGTGTGTGGATGTGCGAAACATGCAAAAGATGGTGGGGTGATCCCGGTTACCGGGTTCCCTTGGGTCGACGACATGGCAAACAAGGAGGAACGTGCATGAAGCAAACGGGCACGGTGCAAACATACGGTTAATCTCAGACAACATGCATTTGTCCACGGGTCATCGTCTCGGCGGTTATACCTTTGAAGCGTGCGCTTTCGGGTGGAACGAGTTCGTCGAAGGAAGTAGTGGTAAACGGGCCATAGTGGAAGTAGTCATACACGTTTCGTAGTTGTACACACTCCATAGATGTTCGGGGTCACGGCAAGGAACTTGACGTCCATGGAGTCTTTGAGGGTCGACGGTAGTGGTACACACGTTGTTGGGGTACTTGCCGGTCCGGTCTTGGCGGTGTAGATGTACACGTTGTTGGGGTACTTGTCGCATCATCGGGTGTAGTCGTACACATTCGGAGCGGAACTTGGCATATCCATGTACTTGTCTGTCTTCATGGAGATGCAACAGAACGACGACGGTCAAGTGCAGTGAGGCCACGGGTCTACCGAGGCTTGAGTTGAACCAAATGAAGCGGCAGAATGACTGTATCTTAGCGGGCAGCGAGGGAAGGAGCAGGGGCTTGCTAGGCTGCATGACCATGGCAGGGGGCCATGAGAACTTGCTGAAGGAGGAAGGCACGAGCTTCATGCGGGAGGTGAAAGTGCAATCATGCCCTTACATCATGTTTTGATGTTGATGACAATATACATGTAGGGGACTAACAATGGTTGTTAAGTAAATCTTAGGTGTTAGTCCTCGGCTCATCGAGGTGTGTGGATCAAGGGCATACAAGTGATTTTACTCAAGGATGAAGCATAAAAATTGATTTGATAGTTGGTTTCTTGAGTATAGGATCCCGCACTATTAAGAGGGGATCGGTAGGGTCAGTTAAAGACTTGCTCAGGTTCCAATAATTCTTTGCTTCAATAGAAACTTAGGGTCACACGAAAATACTCTGTGCACATGTTCTATTTTGTCCAATGCCAGATGTCCGGGCTGCCAGGCGGATGTCCGGGTCAGAGATGGTTTGAAAACAGTAGGTTTGCACGCTCACGACCGGATGTCCGGGCTGCACCCCGGATGTCCGGATCTCCCAGCCATGCTGGATGTCCGATAATTTCTCCGGATGTCTGGCTCCCTGTCACTCCGACTCCAGCAGGGTTGCATGTTGCTGACCAGATGTCCGGGCCTTGCTCCGTATGTCCGGGCCTTCCCGTGTCACCGGATGTCCGGGCCTTGCTCCAGATGTCCGGCCTCTCTATTTCTCTCCTGGTTTCTCCTCTGTTCTTCTAAGTGTCTTGCCAGCCCGGATGTCCGGTCACCCTGCCCGGATGTCCGGCCTGCCCATTCACTTATGCTGTAACGTCCACATTTGTGCTCACACTATATATAGCTCTTCTTCCCCACGGGAAAGGATGGACCACTTACTTTGAACAAACCCTAGAACACTTTTTACTCTCTCTCTCTCTCACTTCTCCACATCAAATCTTAGATCCTCAAGGGATTTGAGAGCATTTGAGAGAAGTTGTCCAATCAAGTGATAGATCCAATCCCTCTACTTCTTTGCACCAAAGGAATTCTTGATTTGAGCAAGTCTTGAGCTTTTCCCCCATTGTTCTTGTTACTCTTGGAGGTTGGAGACTCCTAGGCGGTAGGAGTCTTTTGGAGACGAATCGACCTTTGTGATTACCCTACGAAAAGTTTGTGAGGGTTTGGAGACCACCCCAAGGTCTACCACTAGTGGTTGAGAAACGCCTTTGTGGTGTTGTCTCAAAGGGAGAATAGGGTGAGCCTTCGTGACGTTGGTGTGCCTTCGTGGTAACATCCAGCTCTCTAACGGGGACTAGCTTCCCTCCAAGGAAGTGAACATCGACATACATCCTCGTCTCCCGGAAGATGCGGTTATTCCTAACCCTAAATTTCTACTTGTGGTTACTTGTCTCTTAGCACTTACTTATATCATATTGTGCTTGCTTACCTACGTGGTTGTGTTACTTGCTTAGTATTTTGTACTCACTTGCAATTGTTAGGCTCACCTTCATATTCCACATTATTGCCTAAAGTTGCTAAGTAAAACTTAAAATTTGTAATTGTACCTATTCACCCCCTCTAGGTCCATCTTGATCCTTTCAATTGGTATCAGAGCCTCGTGCTCTATTCTTCTGGCTTAACTGCCCTAGAGCGAGATGAACCCGGATGGGACTCCCCGGGTTGAAGATCCTATGGATAAAGGCGAGGCTTCTTCTGAAGTCAAGTCCTTTACTTCTGAGGATCTAGAACGGGCCCTTGCTAAGCAAAAATAGGAGCATGAGGCTTCTCTTGAGGCCTTGGTCCAACTAAGATTAGCCACATTGTCCACGATGTTTGCACCACTCTCGGGTGGTGCGACTTCGAGGCCAACTGTGCCTACTCAGTCACTTGGTCAACAACCTCCTAGCAATGAACACACCAGTGTTCCTTGGCTTTATGCAAGACCTCAGGTTGAGAAACCAAGATATAATCCTCAAGGCAAACCTCCTTTACTTAGTGCCACTTCCGATTTTGCGTTGTGGAGAGTTGCTATGCATGATCATCTTCGACATGGAAACTATGAGATGCTGGAGATCTTGGAGTATGGCTATCATGTGGTTGATCCAAAGAACCCTACACCAAGAGAAATTTATGACAAGAATCTCATTGACACTGCAATCATGTGTATAAGGAGAGGTATGGATGAAAAGCAAAGGAGACCGTTCATACACATCACAAGTGCCAAGGAACTATGGGAAAGTGTTATAAGATTCAAGACTGGCACCTCTACCCTTCGGAGTGCTCAATATGAAATTTCCAAGGGGCAATTGCAAAAATTTTGTATGGAGAAAGGTGAAACCCCCAATCAACTCCATGAGAGTCTCATGACACTCACTGTCGACATTGAGTCATGTGAGTGTGACAAGACACAAGATGGATTCAACATGACTAAGTGATTCCTTGTGGATAAGTTGCTTCATGCACTTGCCCCATGTCACCATCAAATGGTGTGGGACATAAGACAACACCATACCTTCAAGGAAATGACTACAGATGACATCATATCCACCTTCCAAATATTTTAAGAGTCAAAGGCTAATGCCACAAAACATCTTGCCATGCATGGTACCCCATCATCAAAGATCAATCTTGCATTGAAGGCCAAGCATGTATGTGAAGATGAGGAAAGTGAAGAGGAAGAAGAAGATGAGCATGATGAAAATGGTGATGAGATTGAATCCGATGAGGGCCCTTCATATGAAGACATGGCTCTCTTTGTCAAGAAGTTTAGCGCGGGAAAATTCAAGAGAAGATTCCAAAAGAAGAAAGTAAGAAAATGCTACAACTATGAAGAAACCAACCACTTCTCCAACAAGTGCCCTTATGAGAAGAGAGAGGATAACAAGGTTTCCCAAGACCTTTCCCAAGAAGAAGTTGCCAAATCCTTTGAACTCCAAGCTCAAGAAGAAAGATGGGAAAGCAATGGTTGCTCAAGAAGAATCCGATCCAGATGATGTTAGTGGCATTGCTAGAGTTGCTCAAGACTCTCAAAACACTATGAGGTTAGTAAACAAGAGTGGTGATGTGGTCACCTACAACTACATGAAAGAATACAAGGGCAACGCTCACAAGTGCCTAATGGCAAAGGCCGTGGTAGAATATGGAGAGGACCAAAGCTCTCCTGACAAGGTCAAGGTAACTCCACGATTAAATCCTCCTCTTTTCACTCCTTCTACTCCTAGTGATGAGTATCTTAATGCGGAGGATAGTTATGAGGATGATGATCTAGATGATCCTATGCTTGCTAAACTTAATATGTTCATGTGCTCCCTCAAAGGAAAGAAGCTCACTATGTTTCGTATGCTTATGGAGATGGTGAGTAAGCACACCATCACCGAGGAAAAGGAAAAATGTGAAATCCTTGAGCGGAAAGTCCAATATGAGGAATCATGAAATGATGAACTATGCTTAAAAATTGGTGCAAATATTGATGTTCATACTAAAGATCTTGCCTCCTTGAAAAAGGCTATTGACTCTTGTGAAGAGTTGACGAATGATAAAAGTAAGCTTGCGAAGTCTCATGCTTCTCTCTCTAAGGATTATGAGCTTCTATCCGTGTCTCTCAAGACTAAGGAAGAAGAGTTCACCCTTCTTACAGAGAGTTTTGAGTCGCTCAAACTTACTTATCTTGAAACTCTAGCTAAGGCTTACTCGTCTCCTATTATCAATGTTGATGCTTGTTCTACTAACTCTAGTAGTGATCTAGCATCTATTCTTGAGGAGATCGTTTTCTCAAGGCTCAAATCGAGAAAGGGCTCATGACATGTGCTCAAGGGCAAAAGAACCTTAATGAGGTGTTGAGCCAACACAATGAAGTGTTTGCCAAAGAGGGACTCGGGTTTGACCCAAGCACAAGCAAGAAGAAGATGTCCTCTCAAAAGTGCACCACCCCTTTAAAAGAAACTTTTGTACAAGAAGGGCACAAGGAGAAAGGTAAGGTTGTTAGTGGGAAGGACACAAGGGGCATGCCCACTCTCAACAAGCCAAAAGAGTTCATGCCTCCATCCTATGTACTTCATAAGACTAAGGATGGAGAAGTTTATGCAAAGTTTGTTGGTCCTCGAAATGCATTTTGCTTTTATGCTATTTGGGTCCCTAAGACCCTTGTGACTAACTTGAGAGGTCCCATTTCAAAATGGGTGCCTCTAACCAAGTAATAATTGTGTGTAGGTTGCTTTCTCCGGTGGAGTAAAATGGGTGATTGATAGTGGATGTACCAATCATATAACCGGAGATAGCAAATTGCTCTACGATTTCATGGAAGCTATTCAACCATTTATGAGCATTATGTTTGATGGAGGATCAAAAGGACAGGTACTTGGGTTGGGGAAGGTGGCTATCACAAATGACATGTCTCTTGCAAATGTCATGCTTGTCCAATCCCTTAAATATCATTTGCTTTCTGTTCGTCAATTGGCTTCTGTTGGTTATGATACACTATTTGGACTAACGGATGTGAAAGTCTTTAAGGGAGATACTCTCGAAGTGGCCTTTGTTGGAGAGTTGGATGACAACCTTTACACAGTTGATTTCTCGAAAGAGAGCACATTCCATGCAACTTGTCCAATGGCCAAGGCCTACAAGGGGTGGTACGGCATCGCCGGCTAACCCATGTCGGCATGAGGAATCTTCAAGATCTCTTAAAGGGTAATCACATCCTTGGACTAACAAATGTCTCTTTTGAGAAAGATCGTGTGTGTAGTGCATGCATAGCCGGGAATCAACATCAATCAAAGCACCCACCCAAGAATATTGTGTCTACTTCAAGGCCTTTGGAGCTCCTTCATGTGGATCTCTTTGGTGTCACGACCGGTTTTTCAATAAATTAATTATTGAGAAAATTGATCTTTAGAGTCCAGTATAGGAAAAGTCATCCTCACTGGTAGACAAATACTTGATGAACAGAGGACCAGTAGCATTAAATATATTACAGGGTTGAGCTGAGGCTGCTCAACAAATTATTACAAACTCGCCAATATCTTACATAAGGGCGGTTATGACACAGGGGTGAGGTGGCATGCTACTAGCTCGAGGTAAAAAGTGGTGGTGGATAACTTGACTCCTAACTGGCAGCTCATCGAGCGTCGAGGTGAGGCTCGATGAATTTATTTCTGGGGTTGCAGAAGCGGATAATACAGTGACCAAAACAGGATCGCACGGGACTGACTGGGACTCCTCTAGGCGTCGGACTCGCTATCAAACTCTTCATCCATGAGATCGCCTTCATCAACATCTGGCCAAATCAACAAGCCAGGTGAGTACTTTGAAATTACTCGCAAGATAGTTCGGACAAAAGATATAATCAATGAATGCATGGATGCGTCATGAATAAAAATGATGCTCAACAACACTAATAATATTTATGCACAACTTGATAAGTAAACAAATAAATGAAAACCGATCGGGTGTCTGGAGCGATGCCTCGAAAGGTAAACAAATAAAATTCATGCCGCAGTCGGGCGTCTAAGCGACACCACATAAAGGGCTTAAAAGAAATGCCGCAGTCGGGCGTCTTAGCAACACCACATAAAGGGCTTTAAAAGAAATGCCGCAGTCGGGCGTCTTAGCGACACCACATAAAGGGCTTTAAAAGAAATGCCGCAGTCGGGCGTCTTAGCGACGCCACATAAAGCGCTTTAAAAGAAATGCCACAGCCGGACGTCTGAGCGACATCACAGACAGGGCTTGAAAAGAAATGCCACAGTCGGACGTCTGAGCGACATCACAGAAAGGGCTTTTAAAAGAAATACCACAGTCGGACGTCTGAGCGACATCGCAGACAGGGCTTACAATAATAGTAAATACAAGTATGCCACTGTCGGACGTCTAAGCGACATCACAGACAGGGCTTGTAACAAACATAAATAACAAGTATGCCACCGTCGGACGTCTGAGCGACATCATAGACAGGGCTTGTAACAAATGTGAATAACAAGATTAGTCCATCCACAAGAATAATCTTTTAACCGGATTTATCACACATGTATTCCACCGGAGTTTTGTCACAGAGGCTGATACCTGACAAGATAAGATGAATATAGTACTTGAACATGTACAAGATGATTGAAAGATTTGTGACTCTGCAGAGTTGGTATTGACTGACCACAGCCAACGGATTTCCGTAGTCACGAATGGACTAGTTCCGTTTATGGTATTTCAGTAGAAACACATTTAACTAGTACACACCTATTGCACCTCACGATGCCAGGAATCACCCTGGACAACGTCCAAGAAAAACTTTGAGACGGGGAGGTCACAACCTTGAATAGCATGGGATCAAATTTCTATACGCGCGCTCTAAGGGGTGCCCCCCTCTCGGTCCCAATCGAAAACACCCATGCCCCTGACCGAATGACGGGCTTTAATCCAGGGCCATGGAACTCTCATCCCGGCCTCTCTATTTGGTGTGTACCAGGAAAACGGTTTGCAACTTACTAAGCCATATTCCTTTCGGAAAACATGTGGCAGTACAGGAAGGAAATGAATGGACATGTGATTTGATTCATGATGACACAAAAGTCAAATAATCTGGCATAAGACTGGCATGTCACCACACTGCCATCTTACCCATTCTCATGCCATCACATGGCCATGCAAATATGTATCCAACAACATAATGCTTTCCGAGACTTACTTTCCACTTATGTGCATGAAATATAACATTCAAAGAAATGTTCATAAACATGCCATGACTATGCTAAAATGCAAACATGCAACAACCACTCATCATATCAAGAGTTCAAACAAGCTTGCCTGGTTCGGAGTAGTCGGAGTTTAACTGTGTGAAGTTTGCAGCTCCGTCACCTCCTCCGGTATCTACGGTATAAGAAAAATACGTACGTAACGTAAATACCGTGAGTATACAGAAAAGTATTCCAAATATTTTTCAAATAAACATGACAAAAAACTAGACAGAAAAATAAAGATGACAGAAAAAGAATCAATCAAAAACCATTTTCTGTTTAAAATTTATAAGAGTTTTGGTCCAAGGACCCATCTGTAATGAAACAGAAAGTTTCCAGGGGGGTTCTGCGGAAAAGTCCAGAAAACGGTTCGTTTAAAAGAAATGGCTGAGAGACTGGCAGGCGGGCTCCACCCGTCAGGTTTGAATTTTCAAACGAGGGAAACAGGGCGCGACGGCGCCCGAGAGGTGCGGTGGTCGCCGGCGGTGATGCACGGCGAGGCAAGGTGATCGGGGGTTACCTTCGTGATTAGTGCACCTTTCCGCGTCTGTGGGTGGTGGTGGTGGTCGCCGGCGAGCCCTGTGTCGATGGCGGCCCTTGCTCCGGCGGACGGCGGTTCGGGTGATCGTGGATCTCGCCGGAGGGAGCTGCGGGGGTCAAATTGAAGTGGGGGTTAGCCTCCTGGTGGTGGTACGAGGCTACGGGCAAGAGTAGGGCGACGGAGGAGTTCTCACCGGAGAGAACGTTGCCGGAGCCCGAGGCGGACGAAGGTGGCCGGAGTCGAGGAAGAAAGGCCCCTCGAGGCTCTTCCGGTGGCTAGGCGGGGTCTGGTGAGGTGGTGGAGTTGTGCGGGGGCGAGAGCAAGCTCGGGGGGTGCTATTTATAGCCGGCCCGAGGCGGTTGCCGTGAACGGATAAGTCCGGTGAGTGATTACGGCGGCGCTGTGGCTGGACAGTCGGCTTAGGAGCTTGAGCATCATCTAGGTGGAGCATTGGTGCCATTTCAGCGTCCAACTCAGCACGGGAGGGATGGTTACGGTCTGTCCTTGACGGAACGGCCGCACGGCACGTCGGCGGCAGAGAACGCGCTCTGCGCATGCGAGGCCACGGCGACGGTGCTGCATGCGTGCGCTGGGAAGGAGGTGGCCACGCGGAGTTCTCAGGAGGATTAGGCGGCGCCGAACGATGTTATGCCACAGTGTTGCCCCCTGTCGGCTGTTACGGTGGTTCTGCCGCCGCAAAGCACGCCGGCGCAGGCGGGCCAGGGCGCAACCGATGCCAGGAAGGCGCCAAGCGCGCGTGTGGTGCCTCGGACAAGAGGGAGGGGCTGCGAGCAACGAGCCAAAAGCACAGTGGACATGTGACTGAAGTTACTGAAGGAGAAACGACACTGAAACTCTGAATTTACTGAATATGAACAGTAACAGTGCATGCCAAGTGTTCGACAGAATGATTCTGGCATGTAGGGATTTTTCCTTGAGCTGGTTTTTGGTGGAGTGGTCTCTCATTGCAGCTAAGGGTTGCCTGGATATTGGAGGAAGTTTTGGAGAAGTGTAGATATGAATTTCACCAAATTTGGCAAATCTGGTCCAAACTTGCAGGGGGTGAATTTTGAAATATTTGAAAAGAAGAAGAGTGGATCAAGATGGTTCTGGGTTGTGGGTGCAAAGGACTATCCAGGGGAGTTGAGTTGAGGTCAAAACTCAAATGCATTAAGGTACTTGCTTTGCAAATCACCTAGGCTCAAAAGAAAGGACATAATTATTTTGGGAAAAGAAATAATTGGAATAAAATCCAAAAATGGATTTTATTAGTTTGGACAGAATGTTTGGGTTGCACCAAAGTGGAAGGAGGGGGTTTTGGGAAAATTTTACCATGGGAGGCATGGTAAAATCAAGAGGGATCAAAACCAAAAATAAAAGCCCAAAACCAAAAGGGTTTCTTTTTAGAAAAAACTAAATCCAAGAAAAGATTTTTGAGGGGGCAAACTTAGAAGAGGGTTTTTAAGAAGGGTTTAAATGACCTTCTTCAAACCAAGCAAGGCTCTTTCTGAAAACAAAAACCACAAAAAATTTGGAGTGTCACATTTGGGCCTCCTTCATGGGATAGTCTTGGTGGGAAAAAGTATGGACTTGTCATTGTTGATGATTACTCAAGATATACATGGGTGTTCTTCATCAAGTCCAAGGACGAGATGAAGATCACCTTCATTGATTTTGCCAAGCAAGCACAACAGAAATTTGACAAAGAAAGCTTAGCAATAAGAAGTGATAATGGCTCCGAATTCAAGAACTATACCTTGGAGGAATTCCTTAGTGATGAAGGGATTGAGCATCAATACTCAGCTCCATACACTCCTCGGCAAAATGGTGTAGCCGAAAGGAAAAACCGTACACTTATAGAGATGGCAAGATCCATGTTGGATGAATACAAGTCACCGCATAGTTTTTGGGCCGAAGCTGTCAACACCGCATGCCGTGGATCCAACCGGCTCTTCCTCCGCACTATATTGGAAAAGACTCCATATGAGCTTCTAACTGGGAACAAGCCAAATGTCAAGTATTTTTGTGTATTTGGGTGCAAATGTTTCATCCTCAACCAAAGAGAACGGTTAGGAAAATTTCAATCCAAAACGATTGAGGGCATATTTGTTGGCTATGGATCAAACTCTCATGACTATAGAGTCTACAACAAATCCAATGGATGTGTTGTAGAAACTTGTGACATGGTGTTTGATGAATTTAATGGTTCCCATGGGGATCAAGTTGATCTAAGTGATGCAGGTGAAGAAGATTCCTCTCAAGATATTTTGACCATGGGTGTTAGTGCACTTCTTCCTATGGAATAAGAACCTCATGATGATGAAGAAGAAGATGGAAGTCTCACACATCATCAAACTACTTCAACACCCATACCTTCACAAGTTCCTATTGCTCAACTGATGCCCTTAGCCCAAGTAGAAGAAGATTATCAAATTCCTCTTCATGATAATCTTCAAGAACAAGATCATAATAGGGCAATAACAAGAAAGTCCAATCATTGATGATGAACCTCAACAAATGCAATATGAACAAGAAGATCTTCCCCCACACATTAATGATCCATATGTTGAGGACATGGATGATGGACATGAAGTTGAACCTTGTGAAACCCTTACCTCCATCATGCCTCGAGTGGCCGGTCGTGTTGATGTTGACAAAATTCTCACCGGCATATCGGAAGGTAGAGTCACTCATAAACATTTGACAAACTTTTGTGCTCACTTCTTGTTTGTGTCTAGTATTGAGCCCCTCAAGGTACAAGATGCATTGATGGACAACGATTGGCTCGTTGCTATGCAAGAAGAGTTGAACATTTTGAACGGAACCAATTGTGGTCATTAGTTAAGAGGCCACCTACCGAGCACAACGTCATTGGAACAAAATGGATTTTCAAGACCAAACAAGATGAGAATGGTGTAATCATCCACAACAAGGCAAGGTTAGTGGCGCAAGGGTACTCACAAGTTGAAGGTTTGGACTTTGGTGAGACCTTTGCCCCCGTTGCCCGTCTTGAATCCATTCGCATCTTACTTTCTTATGCCGCTTTCAATGGCTTTACATTACATCAAATGGACATGAAGAGTGCTTTCCTTAACGGTCCTCTACAAGAAGAAGTATATGTGTCGCAACCACCTGGGTTCGTTGATCTCGATCACAAAGACTATGTGTACAAACTTCATAAGGCTTTATATGGCCTCAAACAAGCACCTCGTGCTTGGTATGATCATTTGAAGAAGTTTCTACTCGATGATGGTTTTGTGAGAGGGGTGATCGATCCCACTCTTTTTACTAAGAGGGATAAGGGTGATTTGATCTTATGCCAAATCTATGTAGATGATATCATTTTTGGTTCTCCTAACATTCATTTGTGCAAGAAGTTTGTGACTTCAATGACCAAGAATTTTGAAATGTCACTTAATGCAGATTTGAAGTTCTTTCTCGGATTTCAAATTCAACAATTTCAAGAAGGAATTTTCTTGTCTCAAGCAAAATACCTCAAGGATATCCTAGATAAGTTTTGTATGACTGATGCTAGTCCATGTAAGACACTAATGCGAACCAAAATAACACTCACTGAAGACACAAACTGTATCCTGTTCGACCCATCTAAATACCGCTCTATGATTGGTTCATTGCTTTGCATCTAGACCAGACATCATGTTTAGTGTATGCATGTGTGCTAGATTTCAAGCTTCCCCTAGGGAAAGTCATCATAAGGCGGTTAAGCATATTCTTAGATACCTTGTTCACACCTCAAAGTTGGGTCTATGGTATCCCAAGGATGCCAAGTCTGATCTCATTGGGTACACGGATGCGGATTGGGCCGGAGACAAAGTGGATCATAAGTCCACTTCTGGTGCATGTCAGTTTCTTGGACGCTCCTTGGTAAGCTGGTCATCAAAGAAACAAAATTGTATTGCCCTCTGTATCGCAGAAGCTGAATACATTGCTGCCGCCAGTTGTGCAACTCAGTTATTATGGATGAGGCAAACTTTGAAGGATTACGGTATCACCTATAGACATGTGCCTCTTCTATGTGATAATGAAAGTGCCATCAACATTGCTGAGAACCCCAAGGATCATCTCCGCACCAAGCACATTGATATTAGGTATCACTTCTTGAGAGATCATGTTGAGAAGGGTGATATTCACATTGATCACATTGGTACAGATTTGCAACTGGCAGATATTTTCACCAAACCATTGGATGAAGCAAGGTTTTGTCGACTTAGGCGTGAACTTGGTATCTTGGAGCTTGACAACATTATGTGAAATCTAGTACTCATTAATGCATAAACTTAATGTTTTGTCTTGATGTAGGCATATATTTAGGGGGAGACACTTAACTCATGAGTACTCTCACCTTACATAATGCATAAATAGAACAAACACTCTCAAAGTTATCATAGTTTTTGAACTAAGGTACTTTAACATGATGGAGTTGTGACCATGTGCTCAAAGTCTACATCTTTGCAGTACTTTGTTCCATATGCTCACACATGGTGACCTCAGTCACCGCTTGTAAAATGCTTGTATGGACCTTTCTTTCTTAATAATTTTTGAATTGATAATACATCTTAGTATGGCCTTAGATTTCTCAGGTTTGTCACCCCTATTAGTCTAAAAAAAACTCCTTGGCGGTGTCTATATCAAATTATACTCGTTGACCCCCTTCACATTTTACTTTTCCCTGCTCTTCTGTCTAGTGGCCGGACATCCGGTTATACTGCTGGACATCCGGGCCCTGGGAAAATTTCCTTGCCACTCAAAACAACCATCAACCATCTCAAGTGGCTGGATTTCCGGGCCTCAGACGGACATCCAGGCCCTGTACCCATGCGGCCTGATTTCCTCATGCCGGATATCCGGGGTTATACCCGGATGTTCAGCCCTCTGGCACTATTTCTTACGCTCTCTGTCTTCCTCTCACCGGATATCCGGGCCTTGCCCCGGATGTCCGACCCGTCGCCCGCTGCCACATAAAACTGGGGAGGGGCATGGGATTTGGGGGAGGTTCCTCACTTCTTTCGTTCCTCTTCCCCGTCATGTCTCACAGCCGCCACCGCTGGGCTGGCACTCCGGTGCTGCCCCGGCCCTCTTCTCCAAGCTCCGGCCCCGATCTCCTGCTCACGGCTTCTCCTCCACCCGATCTACGATTCTATCCAATCCATTTTTTGGGTTGCATTGTGAATCCCTCGGGAGGGACCGGTGTTGTGTGGGAGTGGGCGCCGGAGTTCCTCATGGCGCGGACGAAGAACTGCGGCCCCGATCGCCCCGAACCTTCTTCCAGGGGTATGGATGCTATTTCTACTCCATTCTATTCCTATGGAGACCAAAAAAACCTTAGGTTTTCACTCTCTCATGCATATCTTGGCATCTATGTCTCTCTTGAGTGTTGGTGTCTCTTGCTTAGGCCTACAAATCTGTCAATGAGCTTCTCTAATCAATTTAAATCATGGTCATGTCTCATTTTCTTTGCTCTACCACTAGACTTAGTCTATGGTCATGCTCAAAAATGGTCATCCCATTGTTTAAATTGTCTCATCCTTGTTCATACATGTTGCCTCCATCTCATCGGGATCTCTCATTATCCATTCCAGTTGTTCGCCGGCAAGGCTCAACCGACTCCGATGAGCATGCTCGGCCTAAGAAGAAGAAGGCCACCACCACCAAGAAGAAGAAGCGGGCACCATCCACTAGTCCATCGGAATCGGATCCTGATGATGCGGACTATGTTGGGGAGGAAGAGGAGGTCCGTGCACCCAAACACTCCATTGGTCAGTCCAAGCCTGGCACTAGGAGGGCGCCGGTGCCTCAAGTTCATGGTTTTGCAATGCCCGCTGTCCGTGGTCGTCGCATCTCTATGGAGCTTCCGGACAGTGGAGATCGCTGTCCTCACGACTTCAAAACTGTGGGGGCAGCTCAATATCTTACGTTTTG
The DNA here is from genome assembly GCF_018294505.1 of Triticum aestivum. Lineage (NCBI taxonomy): Eukaryota > Viridiplantae > Streptophyta > Magnoliopsida > Poales > Poaceae > Triticum > Triticum aestivum. The sequence goes on along the minus strand of NC_057804.1, from coordinate 234,541,926 downwards.
TCGGGATGTCAATCAATATGAGATGGTGGCTGATGCGGAGGATCCTCGATTTCGGACTCGGATGCAGCAGGATCTCTATTCCAGTTTTGTCCGTGGGCATGGACTTGCTCCTTACTCATACTTAGATCTTAACTTCCTGCGTGAGAATCCTGACATGTTCCCTAACAATCCCGTCAAGATCATTGATGATATGACCCTTGGTCCCGCAATGACCTTCAGGTGTGATTCGAATGAAGCTGCCATTCTATAGTTCTATGCCACCTGTTTCTTTGGTCCAGACAACACTCTCACCTGGATGACTGATAACACTACTATGAGCATCACCTATGACAGGTTTGTACAGATTCTGGGTCTCTCCGGTGTTGGCCATCGCATCCACAACATGGATCCTGAGCACAAGCCCAAAGCGATTGATGCTTGCTTGCCAATTGTCAAACCTACCTCTCAGCTCTCTAAAGTAGAACTTGAATGCCCACTCAACGAGGTATCTATCTTCCGTGCTCCTTACTACATCCTCTATCAGTGTGTGCTCCGCACTCTCTATCCTAAGAAGGGAGACCGCTCAAGGGCTTACAACTATTGCATTGACTTGATGGTTCTTATGCATGACAACCCCACTGAGCCTCTAGACACAACCCATTTCATTTGGCATGAGATCCGTCTTTTCAGTTTCATTCAGACGCGCCAGTTTCCTCATGCTCCTTTCATTCAGGCTCTGATTGATCACACTAATACATTTGAGGTGGTTAAGACTACTGTTCATTCTAGTTGGAAGCCTGCTTCTCACATGCGAGTGATGCCTGCTACTCAGACTGCAGCTCGATCTCAGTCTAAGAGACCTGCTGGTGGGACTCAGTGCACTGGTTCCTCTGTTCCATCTTCGTCGTCAGCTCCTCGTGGACGCCTTGCCATGTTCCTCAGCAAGGCTCAATCTGCTATCATGAAGTCAATCACTTTCAGCTGTCAGCAAAATCATGATGTTCAGAAGCGCCTCATCATCTCCAAGAATCAGCTCAAGCAGTGCCTCCGTAACCGCGGGAGTCCAGTGAGTGATGATGATCCTATTCCCGCGGCTCCGTCCACCTCTACCTTCGGTTTTCCATCTCGTGACGAGTATGCTGAGTTCTTTGATGATCATGATGACATTCGCCAGGAGTGATCGAGTGCATTTAGTTCTTCGCCCCTTTTTACTTGTTGCTGTCAAAGGGGGAGAAGTAGCATCTTAATATGATGTATTAGCTATTTGTGTTAGCCCTACTACTATTCGAACTTGTCATGTTTCTATGTTGCTACCTATGCTATTGTCTTGATCAAGTGAGACTATGTTGTTATCTTATTGTCTTGATCATGTGAGTCCCTATGTTGTTTACCTTGTGGGTATGGATTTTGTTTTGTCCATGTGTTAACATATTCATCTCTCGCTCACAATGAGGGGGAGCCAAATACAAATAGATACATCAACTTACTTTATACTCTTGCTCTCATATTTGTCAATGCTAAGACTATTTATTACAACTGTGATACTACATGTGTGATTGTAATCAACAAACAAAAAGGGGGAGATTGAAAGTGCAATCATGCCCTTACATCATGTTTTTATGTTGATGACAATATACATGTAGGAGACTACCAATGGTTGTTAAGTAAATCTCAGGTGTTAGTCCTCGGCTCATAGAGGTGTGTGGATAAAGGGCATACAAGTGATTTTACTCAAGGATGAAGCATAAAAATTGATTTGATATTTGGTTTCTTGAGTATAGGATCCCGCACTATTAAGAGGGGATCGGTAGGGTTAGTTAAAGACTTGCTCAGGTTCCAATAATTCTTTGCTTCAATAGAAACTTAGGGTCACAAGAAAATACTCTGTGCACATGTTCTATTTTGTCCCATGCCAGATGTCCGGGCTGCCAGGCGGATGTCCGGGCCAGAGATGGTTTGACAACAGTAGGTTTGCAAGCTCACGACCGGATGCCCGGGCTGCACCCTGGATGTCCGGGTCTCCCAGCCACGCCGGATGTCCGGTAATTTCTCCGGATGTCCGGCTCCCTGTCACTCCGACTCCAGTAGGGTTGCATGTTGCTGACCGGATTTCCGGGCCTTGCTCCAGATGTCCGGACCTTCCCGTGTCACCGGATCTCCGAGCCTTGCTCCGGATGTCCGGCCTCTCTGTTTCTCTCCTGGTTTCTCCTCTGTTCTTCTAAGTGTCTTGCCAGCCCGGATGTCCGGACACCCTGCCCGGATGTCTGGTCTGCCCATTCACTTATGCTGTAACGACCACATTTGTGCTCACACTATATATAGCTCTTCTTCCCCACGGGAAAGGATGGACCACTTACTTTAAACAAACCCTAGAACACTCTTTACTCTCTCTCTCTCTCACTTCTCCACACCAAATCTTATATCCCCAAGGGATTTGAGAGCATTTGAGAGAAGTTGTCCAATCAAGTGATAGATCCAATCCCTCTACTTCTTTGCACCAAAGGAATTCGTGATTTGAGCAAGTCTTGAGCTTTTTCCCCATCGTTCTTGTTACTCTTGGATGTTGGAGACTCCTAGGCGGTAGGAGTCTTTCAGAGAAGAATCGACCTTTGTGATTACCATCGAAAAAGTTTGTGATGGTTTGGAGACAACCCCAAGGTCTACCACTAGTGGTTGAGAAACTTCTTCGTGGTGTTGTCTCAAAGGGAAAATATGGTGAGCCTTCATGGCATTGGTGTGCCTTCGTGGTAACATCCACCTCTCTAACGGTGACTAGCTTCCCTCCAAGGAAGTGGACATCGGCATACATCCTCGTCTCCCGGAAGTTGCGGTTATTCCTAACCCTAACTTTCTACTTGTGGTTACTTGTCTCTTAGCACTTACTTATATCATATTGTGCTTGCTTACCTACGTGCTCGTGTTACTTGCTTAGTATTTTGTACTCACTTGCAATTGTTAGGCTCACCTTCATATTCCGCATTATTGCCTAAAGTTGCTAAGTAAAACTTAAAATTTGTAATTGTACCTATTCACCCCCCTCTAGGTCCATCTCGATCCTTTCAGGAGGTGACTGACGACATGGGGCTCGGCGAGGAAGGTAGGGCCGAAGGGAAGGTGCAGAGGCTCGGTATGGGTGGAGCAGAGGAGGCGAGGCGGACATGGCGCATGGAAGGAGGCCGAGCGCTGCGGGCGCGCGAACACAGAGAAGAGGAGGCGGGGCGCGGACGAGCTCGTGCTCGAGCGCCTGAAGAAGATGGCGTGGCGAGGGAGAAGCGGGCAGCGGCGCTGGAAGAAGGCAGCGGCGGCGGGCATCACAGGAGGTCAGGGATAGGGCACAAGCAAGGGGAGGCATGGGGGACTTGATGCGGCAGTGGCTTGGCGCTGGAAGCAAGGCAGCGCCATGGAGGGGCACGACTGGCTAGGAGGGTGCGAGCAGAAGGGGGCTCCTCTCCCTGGCTCGATGCGTGCGTGTGTCTGAGTGGCGGAGCGAGGTGGTGAACAAGGAAGACGGGGATCGGTTAGGAGAGAGCTAGGGTTATAGGTGCGGCTGTGCCTTGGGACGAAAGGACTGTGGGGAAGCAGGCAAGCCTAGCTGTTGGGTTCTCTCTCACTCTAAAAAATAAAAATAAAACAAAGATGAGAAAGAAAAGAAAGAGAGGGTTAGGGAAAGAAGTTGGACATGGGGATTATTTTCCCGAACTCAAAAAAATGTGAGGAATTTGACAAAAATAGACTGAGGATTTTTTATAGGAAGTAAAATCCACACCTGTTGGATTTAACTCAGACAAGTTTGAATTTCGAAACCCATTCGGATGAACTCCAAATGGGTTGAAATTATAAGGGGTGACCCTACACACCAGATGTGATTTATGGGCAGATTTGGAACATTTATGGAGAAGTAAAATTGCAACTCAATTTTTACTAAAAGGTCAAAAAGGAAGGATAGAAGGTTGAGTCGGATAAAAGGAGAGTTGAAGAATAATGCAAATGTGTTATGGGTGATTTCCAGTTAATGGAATATTTATTATAGCTCCCTAATAATATTGGGAGTATATGTTCTAAAGAGAAATCACCATTGTGAATATCCCTCAATTTAAATGGACCGAGGATCCACACAATTTATTTAGAAGAGTTATAAAAATTAATGATATGATGGCATGATGACATGATGCAATGCAAGAGATGGCATGATGAATGCACAAACAAAACAAATCACACGACAAAACTCGGAATAGCTGGAAGTCTTCTGGAGCATCGGTCTCGGGGCGTTACAAATCATGCTCATCATTCGAAGATTTAGTATCTAACATTCTATAGATTTCTTCTTCTAGCACTTGAGTAGAATTTTCCTTTTCATCAAACTCACGAAAGATATTAAAAAGATGAAGCGTATGAGACAAACTTAACTCCATTTTTTGTGTGTAGTTTTCTTTTATAAACTATACTAGTGATAAAACAAGAAACAAAAAGATTCGATTGCAAGATCTAAAGATATACCTTCAAGCACTCACCTCCCCGGCAACGGCGCCAGAAAAGAGCTTGATGTCTACTACAGAACCTTCTTCTTGTAGACGTTGTTGGGCCTGCAAGTGCATAGGTTTGTAGGACAGTAGCAAATTTCCCTCAAGTGGATGACCTAAGGTTTATCAATCCATGGGAGGCGTAGGATGAAGATGGTCTCTCTCAAACTACCCTGCAACCAAATAACTAAGAGTCTCCTGTGTCCCCAACACACCCAATAGAATGGTAAATTGTATAGGTGCACTAGTTCGGCGAAGAGATGGTGATACAAGTGCAATATGGATGGTAGATATAGGTTTTTGTAATCTGAAAAATATAAAAACAGCAAGGTAACTAATGATAAAAGTGAGCATAAACGGTATTGCAATGGTAGGAAACAAGGCATAGGGTTCATACTTTCACTAGTGCAAGTTCTCTCAACAATAATAACATAGATAGATCATATAACAATCCCTCAACATGCAACAAAGAGTCACTCTAAAGCCACTAATAGTGGAGAACAAACAAAGAGATTATGGTAGGGTACGAAACCACCTCAAAAGTTATTCAAGAGTTCGTACTAGAATAACACCTTAAGACACAAATCAACCAAAACCCTAATGTCACCTAGATACTCCATTGTCACCTCAAGTATCCATGGGCATGATTATACGATATGGATCACACAATCTCAGATTCATCTATTCAACCAACACAAAGTACTTCAAAGAGTGCCCCAAAGTTTCTACCGGAGAGTCAAGACGAAAATGTGTGCCAACCCCTATGCATAGGTTCATTGGCGGAACCCGCAAGTTGATCACCAAAACATACATCAAGTGGATCACGTGATATCCCATTGTCACCACAGATAAGCACGGCAAGACATACATCAAGTGTTCTCAAATCCTTAAAGACTCAATCCAATAAGTTAACTTCAAGAGGAAAACTCAATTCATCACAAGAGAGTAGAGGGGGAGAAACATCATAAGATCCAACTATAATAGCAAAGCTCGCGATACATCAAGATCGTACCATAGAGAGAACAAGAGAGAGAGATCAAACACATAGCTACTGGTACATACCCTCAGCCCCGAGGGTGAACTACTCCCTCCTCGTCATGGATAGCATTGGGATGATGAAGATGGCCACCGGTGAGGGATCCCCCCTCTGGCAGGGTGCCGGAACGGGCTCCCGAGAGGGTTTTGGTGGCTACAGAGGCTTGCGGCGGCGGAACTCCCGATCTATCTTCGTCTACAGAGGCTTACGTGGACTTGTATAGGCGAAAGAAGTCGGTCGGGGGAGCCTCGAGGGGCCCGGGAGACAGGGGGTGCGCCCAGGGGGGTAAACGCACCCTCCTATCTCTTGGCTTCCTCGAACCTTCCATGGATTGAACTCCAAGTCTCCCAGATCATATCCTTTCCAAAAATCACGCTCCCGAAGGTTTCATTCCGTTTGGACTCCGTTTGATATTCCTTTTCTTCGAAATACTGAAACAGGCAATAAAACAGCAATATGGGCTGGGCCTTCGGTTAATAGGTTAGTCCCAAAAGTAATATAAAATTGTATAATAAAGCCAATAATCATTCAAAACAGATAATAAAATAGCATGAATGCTTCATAAATTATAGATATGTTGGAGACGTATCAATGGTTGCCTCGGTCGACGCCTCGAGCGCAACGATCGAGGCTATGGTCGAGGAGGTGGCCGAGGTGGAGGACGCTGGGATGGACGCAACCGTCATCAGGAGTGGCACGACCAGCCTCATGAGGACCGTTGGCAGGACCACCCTTGCGAGGGCAACTAGAGGGAGCCGCCTCGTGAGGACCGCCCTCAGGGCAACGCAACCTTGCCTCCTCTACCTCCACCGCCAAGAAGGAATGAAGATCACCACCAGGACGAGGGGGCTAGGGGCTTCCAGGAGCCTCGGGCCATTGCCTGCATCTTGGGCGGCTCACAGGGCCCAGCTTCCCACCGTGTCTTCAAGCAGTTCATGTGCGAGGTGAATGCAGCGCTCCCCAAGCCTAAAGGAACTCGCCCTCTCAAGTGGTCCAAGTGCGCCATCACCTTCGATTCCTCAGACCGGCTCAAGTCCGCGGCCACCGCTGGCGTGCTCCCCATGCTCTGTTCCCCCGTCATCAGTAACGTGACCGTCACCAAGACCCTCATTGACGATGGAGCAGGGCTCAACATTCTCTCCATTCAGATGCTCGACGGGCTCTAGGTGCCATACTACCAGCTGCACCCCACCAAGCCATTCTCAGGAGTGACCGACGGATAGACACATCCGATCGGGCAAGTTCACCTCCCTGCCACCTTCGGTGAGCACAACAACTACCGCACCGAGCTCATTGACTTCGACGTCACCGACATTCGCCTACCCTACAACGCCATCCTAGGGTACCCAGCACTGGCCAAGTTCATGGCGGCCACACACCATGGCTACAATGTCCTCAAGATGCCAGGAAGCGGCGACATCATCACGGTCGCCTGCCAAGAGAAGGATGTAGTGTGCTCCCTCGAGCGTGCCTTCCAGGCTGCAGCAGTTGAGAACCCAGAAGACGAAGACGGCGCCCTCCCTCCTGAGGTCGCCCCCAAGACTAAGAAGCTACAGCTGGGCCAGGGATCTCGTGAGGGAGCATCACTCGAGGACGCAGCACTGAGTCTCGCGTCTCCGGATGCGGCACCTTCACCCATTGCATAGGAAGGCGCGCCCGGCGCCCCTCTCGGGCTGGGCTCGGGGGCTCTCATTTGGAGGGCCTCAGATCTAGCCAACATCGCGAGAGCGGCGCTCAGGCACCATGTGGAGGCGCTCTTTAGAGCATGCTTCCCAGGAGAAGACAGCAGGCGTGGGGCACCAAGTGTTCAGGAGTACATCAGCAAGGCGATCGAGGAGATTCAAGAAGGAAGGGTTCTGCAGGGCGATCGTCGCCTGTTGCGTGGCGCAGCCCATTGCCTTGCCAAGGGTAAGGGGTTCCGCATCTGCATCGACATCCACGGGCTCAACAGGACCGCGTTTCGGCAGCTCATGTGGCCGTCTCGTGTCGGCCGATGTGAGGGTCCGCCTCACAGCTACGTCTGCATGCCTTTCATCCTGGTGGGCGCTGCTGAGGCGTTCTAGTGTTGCATGAGGGATGCTCGGGCGGCCTGCGAGGCCAGGCACCAAGCAATCCTCGCGGATATGGAGGAGCACCTTCACGAGCCTCCCGGTCCCTCCGAGCCTCCCGAGGCTCGGCACCGGAGCGGCTCATGAGGAACGGTTTCAGCGGAGCGCGTTTTTTGGCTACTTCAGCAACTCTTTAGCGTCGGTACCAGGTGACATCTCCCTAGTTCGTTTAGTTTGGGGGCGCCCCTCGGGCTACATCATCCCCAGGCCGTGTGGGTTCGTCCCTACGGCATATATTGTTTTGCATTCACTAGGACTATCGAATCATTTCTATGAATATGTCTATGATTGTCACCTCGTGATCGCCGCCTCACGACCTTCATATGTTCTGACTAACGCCATTCCTGCATCATTGCACGATACTCACATCGGCATGGCGCTTGTGCTCGGGTCCGTCCCTACAATGCTGATAAACCCGGGGATCGAGCTCTGCTTCGCGGCCCGCCTCGCGTACACCACCTCACAGGGTCCTCGGTGCCTCCGTCTCACGCCCTAGGGCTCTCAGCCTCCTTTGTCATCCAACCCGCAGGTTCACCCAGTGATGGGCCGAAGGTCGGCCCAGACAACCACCATCTGGCCTCACGAGTCGCTTGCACATTAAAGGGGGGCCTCCAGAGCATCGTGTATCAGGAGATCCTACTCGCTCTCCAGCCCTCACCCCCTGGCCTTGACCAAGGCATCGCGACCTGGCATACCAACAGCGGCTGAGCTCGCTCGAGGGCCAGGACCCGAGGACGTAGAGCATTTTGGCGAGCGAGGCAGGAGGGTGGCCAATACAGGCTGCACCTGACGGCACCACAGGCGTGACAGCAAGCATCACCTCTCCAATGGACTCGGACGGCAAAAGATAATTCTCAGCTCGCTACAGCACCAGTTTCGCTCCTCACGCCCCGCCTCGCAGTTCCACTTGGGCGGTGCAACTCCCCTTTTCGATTTTCTATACAGCTGCTTGCGCGCCAAAGGGGACCTCGTCAGCATCGCATCTCATGAGCTCTTACCGGACCTTGGGCCGCTCACCTCCTCGCCTTGAGCACGACATCAAGACCTGGCATACTAGCGACGGTTGAAGCCTTCCTGGGGACTGGGTCTTGTTGGCAGGAGAAACAACTACAGGGCCCTATGGTATCACTGACGATGCCAGGCGGCAACCGTAGCTGCGCTGCAGCCTCGGCGAGAGCTTGGCGGCACGTAGCTGTCGTCGCCCGACTTTGGAGAATCACTGGGCTCAGGAGAGTCGCTGGATTCCCAGGAGTCGTCACTGCTGCCGGACGAAGCGCTGAAGGGGGCAGCAGCATATCTAGCACCCGCTACGGCGTCCCTCGAGTTGTCTCCTCCGGGGCAGCATTCCAGCTGCTCGACCTCCTCGTTGAAGACCTTGAAGAACAAGGTGGTCGCGCCATTATACTCGAAGTGGATCGCCAGGGCTCCCTCTGCTCGGCAGGCCCGAGCGATCTCGCCCCATCCTCGCGTCATGAAGACGTCTCCAGGCGGCACCACCTCGACCTCAACTCCAGTGGCGAAGCTGCTGCACCCTGCGTGCTGCAGCCACAGCTCCACCGGTCCCCTTGGAGGCAGCTTGCTGGCAAAGAACAGCGGGAGTCGGATCCAGGTGTCAAGAGGCATCACCTCCCACACCACGAACTCGCATGACCTACCCTTGGCGTGGGTGCATGGTACGGCCGACAGGGCAATGGCGGCCCTGCCATCCACATCAGGCACTGCTCGACGGTGCACTCCATCATCTTGAGCGCAGGCGTATAGGGGAGGGGGAAGCCAGGCGGAGGCCTTGATTGCCAAGGTCTGGCCACCTCTCGCCCCGCACGGGCATCGTCGGGAAGGAGGATTCGCTTCTTCGGTGGGAGAGAGTCGGGACCCTCCCGAGGAGACTTCCCCTTCTCTGTCACGAAGAACCTCCTAATCGGCGCCATGGAAGCAAGATGGAGAGGAGAAGAAGCAGGCGGGAGCAAGATGAAAGAGAAATAGGCAGGGGCTCCACCTTCCCGCACATTTATAGCCAAGAGAAGGTAAATCATCGGCCTCCCACGATTTCCAGTAATGATGATCCTTTCTGCATGCAGCATGCAGTTGTCAAGTCGAGCAGTTGCCAAGGCAGCTTGGGAAGCGGAGTCACCCACGTCCAATCAATCACCACGCGTCACCAAGGCTGCCGGCGGTTAGGGCCCGCGGCGCTCCGCACTTGCCCTTTGGCTTCTCCTAGAAGCGAACTCCGAGCGTGCCTTGGGCCCGGGGGCTACTATCGGCGTCCTGGACTTGGGGGTATCCAGTCCTGCCTGCCTGCGGCCCACCGCGTGACTCCATTGATGGCCTGGTACGGCCCAGCTTCAACACCAACAACGTAAGACCCTCGCAAGGGGCCAAGCCTCGCGAGGCGGACAACGCCAAGACCCCCGAAGGAGGTGGCCTCCTCAGGAGGGCTCCTGAAGGGCGGAGAGTTCTATGGAAGTTATCTCATGAGGCTCAGCTGACGTGAGCCGTGACGACCAAGGCCAGGCGGGCACCAGGCGGGTGCAGAGCGCAGGTTTCCTCTTTGGTGCAAGGGGGCAAGCCACAGGCACGGAGTCCCGAGGAATCAGCCAAAGGTTTCCATTCTAGTGCAACAAGACCAAGACCGCCAGGACAGTAGGATGGAGGTCATCACCGAGCCCACCGCAGCGTCACGACCAAAGGCTTTTTGCAGGCGAAGACTACTTTTGTCAGGATAGACTGTACTACTCGTCCCCTTTGAAATCCCGCCGTTGTGGGATCCCTTCCCGCTCATATTTGGGAAGGGGACCAAGGCCACTATATATAGGACTTAGCCACCACCATAGAAGAGGACCGAAATCAGAACAAGTAGAACACCACACCAGCTCAAGAACACCTCACACCCTGAGGCTTGTCCATCCACTGTACTAGTTCATCCATAGCCCCTCGAGGCAATCCACCACACCACACTAGATTGGGGTATTACACCACAAATGTGGCCCGAACCACTATAAATCTCTATGTCTTTGTGTCCCTTTGAGCTCGACGCACTAGGCTAGGAGGATCGCGAGTAGGCAGGCTAGGCAGGTTGAGATCTCTACACGCACCCCGGAGTTCAAACATCTCAAGGGTTGCTAGATCCCTAAATCTGACAACACCGCCACCTTCGCCCGATGATATCTAGCAGACAATCTGGTACAAATGCTTTGACTCCCATAGCAAAAAAAACTTGCGCTTGTGGTGGTTGATCTGTCGGAGGCCGCACTGCACAACATCATCCACTCCAGCTGCAATGCCCTGGGGAGCTTGCTGCTTGTTTTTGAAATAGAAATACATATCCATTGTCTCAAAACAAAGTCGCCCACCTTTTAAGCATGGGAATTTGTTTTTTTTTGACATGATCTCATCATCAAAGATGCCCCTTCACTTGAAAGGTTGCTCCCTGATTCTACTATAGTACCTTCGCAACTAACTGTAGTCTATGCGCCTAAACTGGAGACCTTGGGTGCAATTCATGATCCTTTTAGATGGTTCAAGATGGTTTTGGCTCCACACCTATTGAGGTACAATATATTATTCACGTAAACTATTGTATACTTTTTTCATTTGTGTGCATAAGTTAAGTATCATCTTGGAGTACACTTTTGGTACTAATATTATGTTATATGCTCAATGAAGAGCTTGTCCATTCTATCAATGGTGGTGGATTCTGTCAAGACCTTACATATCAGTATGTGGTGTTTTGATTTGAATACGATTATTGGCTTGCTACAATGCTTTCCATGTCTAGAGAATTTGTATATAAAGGTGATGATTTCACACACATTGAATGCCCATATATAATGTACTATAATTAATCGTTCAGCTATCACTCTTTCAACATAATCTTTTATAGAAATTAAGTGTTTTCAATCTTCGTTTCTATTTAGGCACTAACACATTTTCTCAGATCTCATGACATCTCTATCTAGGTCTTCTTCTTCTTCTTCTTCTTCTTCTTCTTCTTCTTCTTCTTCTTCTTCTTCTTCTTCTTCTTCTTCTTCTTCTTCTTCTTCTTCTTCTTCTTCTTCTTCTTCTTCTTCTTCTTCTTCTTCTTCTTCTTCTTCTTCTTCTTCGGTACGTAAGCCGCAACCTTATGGGGCAGTCGGTAGAGGCCGAACTGCTAATCGAGGTCCGGATCTGTCGAGTTATCACAGTGATGCGTGGACCGGACTCGTTTGGAGATGTCGTTGGCTTTGACGTCCAACGAGTTATTCAATTTAATGAGGCCGCCATACACCTTGCATGCAAGGGATGTGGTGTGCTCTTCAGTATGGAGGGAGCGCTCCATGTTTCCATTGACTGTAATGACACCACGTGGTCTGTGCATTTTAAGCTTCAAATAAGCATAGTGCAGGACTACATTAAAGCGGGCGAAAGCAGTTCATCTGAGTAGTGCGTGATAGCCAATGCGGAAGGGGACGATGTCGAAGATTAATTCTTCACTTTGCAAATTGTCTAGGGAGCCGAATATGACCTCCAGTGTTAATGAGCCCGTACAGCGGGCCTCCACGCCGGGTATCACACATTTGAAGGTAGTGTTACTAGCCTTGATTCCTAATGGGTCGATACCCATCTTGCGGATAGTATCTTGATAGATCAAGTTGAGACTGTTGCCGCCGTCCGTAAGGACTCTGGTGAGATGGTATCCGTCGATGATTGGATCAAGTACCAAGGCAGCCGAACCCCCATGATGGATACTGGTTGGGTGATCCCTGCGATCAAAGGTGATCGGGCAGGCTGACCATGGGTTGAATTTTGGAGCGACGGGCTCTACGGTGTAGACGTCCCTTAGTGCGCGCTTGCGCTCCCTTTTGGGAATGTGAGTGACATAGATCATGTTCATTGTTTTCACCTTGGGGGGAAACTGCTTTTGGCCCCCGGTGTTCGGCTGACGGGGCTCATCATCGTCCTCGCTTGGAGGTCCCTTTCCCTCGTGTTTGGTATTTAACTTACCGGCCTGTTTGAAAACCCAATTGTTTCTGTTGGTGTGGTTAGCAGGCTTGTCGGGTGTGCCATGAATCTGACAGGGACTCTCAAGGATTTTGTCCAAGTTGGATGGACCGTCCCTGTTGCCTTTGAAAGGTTTCTTCCGCTGATCGGATTTAGAACCATTGAGTCCGGCATTGACTGTCGTATCATCTGCGTCGACATTATTGCTCTGGTGTTTGTTTTTACTGCGGCATGGTCTACCATTGCCATCCTTGGCCTCAGAAGTTCCGGGGTCGCCGGAGCTGTTGCTTCTATGAGCCAAGCAACTATCTTCACCCGCACAGAAACAGGTCATGAGTGCAAATAAAGCTGCCATGGTCTTCGGCTTTTCTTGCCCGAGGTGTCGGGCAAGCCATTCATCTCGGACGCTATGCTTGAAGGCCGCTAGGGCTTCGGCATCCAGACAGTCCATGATTTGGTTCTTTTTAATTAGGAACCGATTCTAAAGCTTGCGAGCCGATTGGCCAGGTTGCTGTATTATGTGATTTAGGTCATCAGCATCCGGTGGCCGGACATAAGTGCCCTAAAAGTTGGCCCGAAAAGCATCTTCTAAATCTTCCCAGGTTCCAATGGAGTTCTCTGGGAGGCTGTTCAACCAGTGTCGTGCTGGTCCTTTCAGCTTTAAAGGAAGATATTTAATGGCGTGAAGCTCATCTCCACGAGCCATATGAATGTGGAGAAGAAAGTCTTTAATCCAGACGGCGGATCCGTCATTCCATCGTACTGTTCGATGTTTACGGGTTTGAACCCTTCCAGAAACTGGTGTTGCATTCCCTCGTCGGTAAAGCACATAGGGTGTACGGCACCTCTATACCATGCAACATCATGGTGGAGATCGGATGACATCTGATTTCGGTGCTGATCCCAAATATTGTATTGTTCACCACGCCGGGCTTCATAGCCGTTATCTCGCGCTAGGGCACGGCCTCTTGATCATAGATCGATCTGGACTGACCAGCTTTATTAGCCAGGTCCTGATGTAAATCATATGTATAGCCCGCGGCCGCTGACTCATTGCCTCTTCGGCGAGGGGGTGCGGACTGGTGTTTGGCTTGATGTGTCATTTTCTCCCATCCACGTGGTGGTCGATCTGGTTGATCTGCATAATTGTATTTCAATAGTATTGGCTCAATGGCTTCGTGTAAAATTGTGGCAGCAGCTTGCGCTTGGGGTAACTCTTTACTGGTCGCTCGGGGCCGTACTCTTCGGCGGCCATGACCTTAGTCCACCTATCGTTGAGTGTGTCCTGTTAAGCTTTGAGCTGCTGCTGTTTCTTTTTCAGGCTCCGTGCGGTGGCGATCAGCTGTCGCTTGAAGCGTTCTTGTTCGAGAGGTTCCTCTGGATGATAAAATCTTCATCACAGATACTAACATCCTCCTCGGAGATCGGCATGCAGTTACTATCCCTCGAGTCTTCATGATCGGCGTGTTCGGGGCTATACTGACCCTCTTCCCTCTCGTCTTGTTCGCACATGGGCTCGACGGGGTGTTCGGGATCTTCGGCATTATCCAGAGTCTCATTATCTCTAGTGTCGGTATGACTATCCTTTGCCCGACGCGATCGTGAGCGGCCCCACTAACACCGACGCTTTGGTGGTTCATCGACGGGCTTGTCCTTGCCTGGATCTTGAATTCCATTGTCGTTCTTCTTCTCAGGAGTGTGCAATGTATACATCATATGTAGAGGTGGCCATCCAACACCCAGTGATAGGCGGGTTTTGGCTTGGTTCGGCGTCGACATCGTCGTCCATGCCGTCGATATCTTCGGACGCATAGTCCAGCAAGTCGGTTAAATCCTCGACATTGGCTATTAAGTGGGTGGTGGGCGGGGCATAAAATTCCCCGCTCTCAGCCCCCAGCCCATGCTGGGTGTAGTTCGGAGGCCTAGCTTCCGTAATGGCGAGAGACCGCATTAAGCCTAGTGCTTCATCTAAGGGCGAAAGCCGAATAGGAGTATGTGGATCTGTAGGGCTAGGTTCGGTGAAAGACACCTGATCGGGCCCGATGCACGCAGACCTCGATAGTTCGGAGTTATCTGGAGGCGAGTCAAAGATCATATCTAGGTCTCCGGCTGGAAGTTCAATCATAGAAAAGAGTCTGGCGGGGCTGATCCTCTCGTCTTCGGATGATATGACCTGCTTCGGATCTAAGGCAGAGGCGGGCGTGAGTGTCGACCCCTGGAGAGGATCTAAGAGCAGCTCCGAAGAGCTTCCTTTGCGAAGGCAGGGCGGCAACTGAGGCCGCAAACCCCTCGAAGATCAGATCTCCTCAGATATCAGCAACATAGCTCAGGTTTCCGAACCTGATCTGGTGGCCGGGGGCGTAACTGTCAACTTGCTCAAGGTGGCCTGTCGAGTTGGCGCGAAGCACGAAGCCGCCGAACACAAAGACCTTCCCAGGAAAAAAGGTTTCCCTGGACACAGCATGATCGTTCATGAAGAGGCGAGCCATCAATCCTTCTATTGACAACACGGCGGAGCTCTCAATGAAAGCACCAATGTCGGTGTCAAAATGGGCGGATCTTAGGTAGGGGGGCCCAGGCTATATGTCTGAGGATCGATGGTAACAATGATCAAAGGGACACAATGTTTACCCAGGTTCAGGGCCTCTTAATGGAGGTAAAACCCTACTCCTGTTTGATTATATTTGATGGGTATAGGGGTTACAAGTGTTGATCTACCTCGATATCTTAATGGCTAAACCCTAACTTGGCTAGCCTATCAATGTTATGATCCTGCCTCCGATCCAAACCCTCTAGTTTATATAGATACCAGAGGGGCCTAGGGTTGTACAAAGTCGGTTCAACAGAATGGAAATAGTACATCCAGAAACCTAAACTTGCCGTTCACGCACATGGGAGTCCCAACTGGACACGGGAGGTGATCTTCTTCCTTTTATCTTAAGAGCCTATTAATCTGGCCCACATCGAATAGACCGGACGCTCGAGGACCCCTTAGTCCAGGACTCCCTCAGGCGCGCCATACCCCCCTGGGCGCGCCCGTGTGGCATGTCGTCTACTCCAAGGTCTTCTGACTTGGAGTCCAAGTCCAACTGGTGCCTTCTGGTCCAAGAAAAATCATCGCGAATGTTTTATTCCGTTTGGTCACCGTTTGGTATTCCTTTCCTGCGAAGCTCAAAAACAAGGAAAAACAGGAACTGGCCCTGTGCTCTAAGTTAATAGGTTAGTCCCAAAAATAATATAAAATAGCATATTAATGCATATAAAAAATCCAAAACAGATAATATAATAGCATGGAACAATCAAAACTTATAGATACGTTGCAGACATATCAAGCACCCCAATCTTAATTCCTGCTCGTCCTCGAGTAGGTAAATGATAAAAACAAAATATTTGATGTGGAATGCTACCTAACATATTTATCCATGTAATTTTTCTTTATTGTGGCATGAATGTTCAGATCCATAAGATTGAAAACAAAAGTTTAATATTGACATAAAAACAATAATACTTCAAGCATACTAACACGGCAATTATGTCTTCTCAAAATAACATTGCCAAAGAAAGCTCATTCCTACAAAATCATATTGTCTGGATATGCTCCATCTTCATCAAACAAAATATTCAAATCATGCACAACCCCGATGACAAGCCAAGTAATTGCTTCATACTTTTGGTGTTCTCATACTTTTCAACTTTCACACAATACATGAGCGTGAGCCATGGACATAGCACTATAGGTGGAATAGAATATGGTGGTCGTGGAGAAGACAAAAAGAGGGAGATAGTCTCGCATCAACTAGGCGTGTCAACAGGCTATGGAGATGCCCATCAATAGATATCAATGTTAGTGAGTAGGGATTGCCATGCAACATATGCACTAGAAGTATAAGTTTATGAAAGCTCAAAAATAAAAACTAAGTGGGTGTGCATCCAACTTGCTTGCTCATGAAGACCTAGGGCGATTTGAGGAAGCCCATCATTGGAATATACAAGCCAAGTTCTATAATGAAAAATTACCACTAGCATATTAAAGTGACAACATAGGAGACTCTCTATCATGAAGATTATGGTGCTACTTTGAAGCACAAGTGTGGAAAAAAGGATAGTAACATTGCCCCTTCTCTCTTTTTCTCTTTTTTTGTTTGGCTTCTTTGGCCACCCTTTTTTATTTAGGCTTCATTGGCCTCTCTTTTTTTATTTCCTCACATGGGACAATGCTCTAGCAATGATGATCATCACACTTTTATTTGCTTACAACTGAGGAATTACAACTCGATACTTAGAAAAAATATAACTCGATATGAATGCCTCCGGCGGTGTACCTGGACTTGCAATGACTCAAGAATGACATGTATGAAAGAATTATGAAAGGTGGGTTGGCCACAAATACAATGTCATCTACATGACCATGTAAAGCAATATGACAATGATGGAACGTGTCATAATAAAATGGAAAGGTGGAAAGTTGCATGGCAATATATCTCAGAATGGCTATGGAAATGCCATAATAGGTAGGTATGTGGCTGTTTTTAGGAAGGTATATAGTGGGTGTATGATACCGGCGAAACTTGCGCGGTACTAGAGAGGCTAGCAATGGTGGAAGGGTGAGAATGCGTATAATCCATGGACTCACCATTAGTCATAAAGAACTCACATACTTATTGAAAAAAATCTATTAGTCATTGAAACAAAGTAATACACGCATGCTCGTAGGGAGATAGATTGGTAGGAAAAGACCATCGCTCGTCCCCGACTGCCACTCATAAGGAAGACAATCAAAAACTACCTCATGCTCCAACTTCGTTACATAACGGTTCACCATACGTGCATGCTACGGGAATCACAAACCTTAACACAAGTATTTCTCCAATTCACAATTACTCACTAGCATGATTCCAATATCACTATATTTATATCTCAAAACAATCATAAGGAATCAAGCTTCTCATAGTATTCAACACACTTTATATGAAAGTTTTTATTATATCCCTCTTGGATGCCTATCATACTAGGACTAAATTTATAACCAAAGGAAATTACCATAGTGCTTAAAAAGACTCTCAAAATAATATAAGTGAAGCATGAGAGTTCAACAATTTCTATAAAACATAGGCACCACCGTGGTCTAAGAAGATATAAGTGAAGCACTAGAGCAATATTGCCTAGCTCCAAAGATATAAGTGAAGCACATAGAGTATTCTAAGAAATCACGATTCATGCGTGTCCCTCTTAAAAGGTGAGTAAAGCAAGGATGATTGTGGCAAACTAAAAAGCGACGACTCAAATCATACAAGACGCTCCAAGCAAGACACATATCATGTGATGAATAAAAATATAGCCCCAAGTAAAGTTACCGATAGATGAAGACGAAAGAGGGGATGCCTTCCGGGGCATCCCCAAGATTAGGTTGTTGGTTGTCCTTGAATATTACCTTGGGGTGCCTTGGGCATCCACAAGCTTAGGCTCTTGCTACTCCTTATTCCATAGTCCATCAAATCCTTACCCAGAACTTGAAAACTTCACAACACAAAACTCAACAGAAAATCTCATAAGCTCCGTTAGTATAAGAAAATAAATTACCACTTTTACTGTTGTGAACTCATTCTTTATTTATATTGGTGTAATATATACTATATTCCAACTTCTCCATGGTGCATACACCCTGATACTACCCATAGATTCATAAAATAAGCAAACAACACATAGAAAACAAAATCTCCCAAAAACAGAACAGTCTGTAGCAATTCGTAACTCTCGAATACTTCTGTAACTCCAAAAATTATGAACAATTAGGACAGCCTGGGTTGTGTACTGACGAGGACATCAATACCATTGTCACACCCACAGCCCCTGCTGCATTACATACTGGACCAATTACAAGAGCTCGCGCAGGCCAATTAAATTATCAGGTACTTCCGTTTCTTGGTAATGATTCTAATGTTCATGAGAATATGATGCTGCCTAAATTGGATACATTTGTTCTGCTTACAAATGAAGGGCCTGTCATGGATAAGACGAATGAACACTGGAGCAAGACCAAGCATGGAGATGATGGCATGCGCGACGGGGACAAGAACGGAGTTACAAGTGATGATTTCAGGACTTTGAGGCCCCCATAATGAGTGCATGAAGCCTTAGACAAAATATACAAGATGCCACTTCATAATATTCGTCCATAGGCTATTCTAGGTGCTGCGTCACCTTATTATTGGGCCAGGCCCATGTAATTTCGAAATACTTAAGTATAGGCTATTTTTAGAGTCCGTATGTTTAGGGAAACAAGAGTTAGGGTTGGTTTCGGACCCCTCCCTCAAGGGCCATGAAATTCCCTCCTCTTCTTCCATATATACAACCCTTAGGGCATCGTTTAGACTTTGGGTTTTGTTTAGATTAAAAGTTCGCCATAGCTGCAACTTCGCGTACTTCGTTTGTGTTCAACGACCAGACAAAGGCATCACAGAACCCCACCTTGATCAATAAAGCTTTCCTATTATATTCGCAATATCCATATTGCAATCTTAGTTTCTTGCTTTTTTTTCGTTTGCCTGCAGGAAACAGACCTTCGTGGTCAGGTTGATCGTGCTCCGGCGTGGTCAATAACCTCTCGGAGCTAGTTTAGCGATTGCTAAGGCGCGACGTCCTCGCACGTTCGTAGTCGGTTCGTCAAAGTCGACTTCCACCAAAGCGATATCCATCATCTCATCGAAAGACGGGACACCTTTGCCTCTATCAAGTGGTATCAGATTTCCAGGTTGCTCGGTGAGATTTTACAGTTTTCGTAGTTTAGATCGAGTCTGTTCTTCATACCTATAGGCCACGAAAAAGCCACAAAATTTTTTTAGGGTTAGTTCATCTTATCTGAACCAATCTGAGCCTTTGCATAATATTTTCTGTATTTGCTTTGTTGAATTTGCGGTTGCATCGTCGTGTCAAGTTGCTGGTCCTAGCGTCTAGTACTTTAGAGTTTCGAGTTCTGTTCACAAGTTGTCACGCCGCCGCCGCACCATCGTCATCACCGCTGCCATATACCACCATCATCATCACCGCTGCCATATACCACCACCATCATCGTCGTTACCATATACCAGATATCCCCGCCATCACGCTAATCCGAGTCCACCTCCATCAAAGATTCGCCACCAGTCCGTGTTTCATCGCCCTGCAAATATCCGCCACCAGTCCGAGTTTCCACAAGATTCATCTCCGCCACCAGTCCTAGTCCGAGTCCAGTAATTGTTGCTTTGTTCTCGATTTCCAGATCACGCGATACTCCAAGTCGTGACAGAGTAGGACTCCCCAACTTCCAAACCATCCGCAGAAGAAAAATAGTTCCAGTTTAAAAAAAACTAAGGCCGGAAAAATTCTGGCTAGGCAGTTTTTAGGACATTTGTAGACTTTTTCAAAAAAAAAATTGTTGTGGGGCAAAAAAGAGAGAAAAAAAGTGCAAAAAAGTGAAAAAAAGAAAAAAAATTCAGAGTGTGCTCCTCCCTTGTTTACATGTAGCGCCGTGATTTTGTTAGTGTTCTAGGCTCGCGTCTCTAGTACGGTCTAGCCTAGGACCAGCACAGTACCGTCGTTGAGCATTTATTCAACTTTGCATCTCTGAATTGATTATTGCTGATCCTTTTTGCTACCATATTATAAGCCTTCCCAGCTCCACATACATCTACATCGTGCGTTTGACTCTCCCTGGTAATCTCTCTATCCAAGCTTTGGGAGTTTTGACTACATCGGTTGCCGATCACCGCCTGCTGCTGGGTAAGAACTGGTAAGAATTTGAGATTTTCTTGACGGATTTGTGACACCCACCACCACCACCACTTGTTAGTCGTCTATAGGATCATATTCTTTTGTGTTTCTATTGCTTCTAACCATGCCAGGATCACAAGCTGACGAGATTGACTGGGAGAACTTAACGAACAAGGAGCTTCATGATAAGTTTCAACAAATGATGACGGAACAGGTGCAAGATGTGCTGAACAATTTTGAAGAGGCCATGGAGAAGATCACTGGCCTTGAGAAGACGTTCGAAACAAAGCTCAATAACAGATTTAATTAACTTCTTGCGCGTCTTCCACCACCGGCTGCACCTGCCACACCTCTGCAACAACAACAACAACAACAACAACAACAACAACAACAACAACAACAACAACAACAACTACCTCCACATCGGGAAACAGCCCTCCGCCGAGCGAGCCGTGTCCCTCTTAGGCCTGGCCAAACTGCTGGTGCTGCTGTTGATACTTCTGTGGCTCCTGTTGCTGATGTGGAGGAGGATCATTATGCGGGAGATACGAGGATGAGGTTGATCAAAATCAGAACTACGTGCAATCACTAGCACCACAACCACCAGGTCGTCCACATGCAAATAATGGCAATGTTAGGGCTTCCCCTCAGGTATGAGATCATGACCATCTCCCTAAACTGAAATTGAATATTCCACCATTTCAGGGTAGATATGTTCCTGATATATATCTTACTTGGGAGTTAGAAACTAAACAACGATTTACATGTTTACAATATCCTGAGGAGAGACGTGTTCCTGCTGTTGTTTGTGCTTTCACTAGCTTTGCATGTGTTTGGTGGTCTGAACATTGTAGATTATATCCTGTTCCAGCTACTTGGGCTGCTTTGAAAACTGCTATCGTACTCGTTGGTTCCACCATGTTATCAACGTGAATTACTTCAAAAATTGCAGTGCTTAAGACAAGGAAAAAATTATGTAGAAGAATATTATCAGGAATTACAAACTGGCTTGATTAGATGTGGTACTATTGAGGAGAATGAAGCTATGCTTGCACGTTTTATGGGTGGATTAAATACAGAGATTCAGACCATTCTAGAGTATAAGGATTATAATAATATCACTCGTTTATTCCATCTTGTAAACCTGAACGTGAAGTGCAGGATCGACAGGCATTGGCACGAACTAACTTTTCTGCAGGTCGACCTTCATCATGGACTCCATGTGGATCATCTACTTCCGCTGCACCATCACCTCCTTCAGGTGCCACCTCCAACCGTGATACAAGAAAGCAGGCACAACCACCACTATCTGCCAAGAGCACACCTGTCGGGCCTGCACAGAGCTCTTCTTCTTCCATGGCGTCAATAGGGCACACAAGTGATATTATTTGTCATCGTTGTAAGGGAAGAGGACATTTTGCGAGAGAATGCAAATCTCAGCGTGTGATGATTGCTACTGAGGATGGTGACTATGATGAGGAGACTTTGGCTCTTATTACACATGAAGAACATGGTGGAGATGATTCTGATCATGAGACGCAATACATGGCTACTGAAGATGCTGACAGGTATGAATGTTTATTTGCTCAACGTGTTTTGAGTGTGCAGGTTACACAAGCTGAGCAAAATCAGAGGCATAATTTGTTCCATACAAAGGGAGTTGTGAAGGAACGTTCTATTCGCGTCATCATAGATGGAGGGAGCTGCAACAACTTGGCTAGCATGCCGATGGTGGAGAAGCTATCTCTCACCACCAGACCACATCCACATCCTTACTACATCCAATGGTTCAACAAGAGCGGCAAGGTTAAGGTAACACGTACTGTTCGGGTGCATTTTAGTATCTCTACATATGCTAATTATGTTGATTGTGATGTGGTACCTATGCAATCATGTTCCTTATTACTTGGTAAACCATGGCAATTTGATAAAAATTCCGTACACCATGGTAGAAACAATCAGTATACTCTTGTTCATAAGGATACAAATATGACTTTGCTTCCTATGACTCCTAATTCCATTTTGAAAGATGATATTCATAGAGCTAATAAAGCAAAACAGGAGAAAAATAAGAGTGAAAATTAGATTGTGGCAAAAGAATTTGAGCAACAAATGAAGCCCAATAATAAACCATCTGGTGTTGCTTCTGAAATTAAATTGAAAAGTGCATGTTTACTTGCCACCAAATCTGATATTGATGAGCTAGATTTTAGCAATCTGTTTGCTATGCTTTTGTGTGCAAAGAGGCATTATTTTCATTCGAGGACGTGCCTTCCTCTTTGCCCCCTGCTGTTACTAACATTTTGCAGGAGTTCGCTGACGTCTTCCCACAGGACCTGCCACCGGGATTACCACCTATTCGAGGGATTGAGCATCAAATTGACTTAATTCCCGGTGCATCGCTACCCAACCGTGCACCATACCGTACCAATCTAGAGGAGACGAAGGAGATTATGCCTCAAGTACAGGAGCTGCTCGACAAAGGTTATATACGCGAATCTCTTAGTCCTTGTGCTGTTCCTATTATACTAGTGCCTAAAAAGGATGGTATGTCGCGTATGTGTGTTGATTGTAGAGGCATTAATAATATTACTATTCATTATCGTCATCCTATTCCTAGGCTAGATGATATGCTTGATGAATTGAGTGGCTCTACAATATTCTCCAAAGTTGATTTGTGTAGTGGATACCATCAAATTCGTATGAAATTGGGAGATGAATGGAAAACAACATTTAAAACTAAGTTTGGTTTATATGAGTGGTTAGTCATGCCTTTTGGGTTAACTAATGCGCCTAGTACTTTCATGAGACTAATGAACGAAGTTTTATGTGCTTTCATTGGACGATTTGTGGTAGTCTATTTTGATGATA
This sequence comes from Triticum aestivum, assembly GCF_018294505.1. Classification (NCBI taxonomy): domain Eukaryota; kingdom Viridiplantae; phylum Streptophyta; class Magnoliopsida; order Poales; family Poaceae; genus Triticum; species Triticum aestivum. The sequence goes on along the minus strand of NC_057804.1, from coordinate 234,518,686 downwards.
TACTGATTTATAGCAAATCTTTGGAAGAAAATTTGGAACATTTACGTGCTATTTTTATTGCTCTACATGATGCACGTTTGTTTGGTAACCTTGGGAAGTGCACCTTTTGCACCGACCGAGTATATTTTCTTGGCTATGTTGTTACTCCACAGGGAATTGAAGTTGATAAAGCCAAGATTGAAGCTATTGTGAGTTGGCTACAGCCCAAAATGGTCACACAAGTGAGGAGTTTCCTTGGCCTCGGTGGTTTCTATAGGCGTTTTGTGAGAGATTTCAGCACCATTGCTGCACCTCTCAATGAGCTTACAAAGAAGGATGTGCCTTTTGTTTGGGGTACCGCACAGGAAGAAGCCTTCATGGTATTGAAAGATAAGTTGACACATGCTCCTTTACTCCAACTTCCTGATTTTAATAAGACTTTTGAGCTTGAATGTGATGCTAGTGGAATTGGATTAGGAGGTGTGTTATTATAAGATGGCAAACCTGTTGCATACTTTTCTGAAAAATTGAGTGGGCCTAGTCTGAACTATTCTACTTATGATAAAGAATTATATGCTCTTGTTCGGACTTTAGAGACATGGCAACATTATTTATGGCCCAAAGAATTTGTTATACATTCTGATCATGAATCTTTGAAACATATTAAAAGTCAAGCTAAACTGAATCATAGACATGCTAAATGGGTGGAATTCATTGAGACTTTCCCTTATGTCATTAAACACAAGAAGGGTAAAGAAAATGTTATTGCTGATGCTTTGTCTCGTCGCTATACTATGCTTTCACAACTTGACTTCAAAATATTTGGTTTGGAGACCATCAAAGATCAATATGTGCATGGTGCTGATTTTAAAGATGTAATGCAGAATTGTAAAGAAGGAAGAACATGGAACAAGTTCGTTATTAATGATGGCTTTGTGTTCCGTGCTAACAAGCTATGCATTCCTGCTAGCTCTGTTCGTCTTTTGTTGTTGCAGGAGGCACATGGAGGAGGATTAATGGTACACTTTGGCGTGAAGAAGACGGAGGACATACTTGCTACACATTTCTTTTGGCCAAAGATGAGACGAGATGTTGAGTGTTTTGTTGCTCGCTGCACTACATGTCAAAAAGCTAAGTCATGACTCAATCCTCGTGGTTTATATATGCCTTTGCCTGTACCTAGTGTTCCTTGGGAGGATATATCTATGGACTTTGTTTTAGGTTTACCTCGAACAAAGAAGGGGAGGGATAGCATATTTGTTGTCGTGGATAGATTTTCGAAAATGGCACACTTTGTACCATGTCATAAAAGCGATGATGCTGTTAATGTTGTTGATTTGTTCTTTCGGGAAATTATTTGCTTGCATGGTGTGCCAAATACTATTGTTTCAGACCGTGATACTAAATTCCTTAGCCGCTTTTGGAGATGTTTATGGGCTAAGTTGGGGACTAAATTGCTTTTTAGTACTACTTGTCACCCCCAAACTGATGGACAAACTGAAGTAGTCAATAGAACATTGTCTACTATGCTTAGGGGTGTTTTGAAGAATAATAAGAAAATGTGGGAAGAATGCTTGCCTCATATTGAATTTGCTTATAATCGTTCATTGCATTCTACTACTAAGATGTGCCCTTTTGAAATTGTGTATGGTTTCCTACCTCGTGCACCTATTGATTTGTTGCCTCTTCCATCTTTGGAGAAGGTTAATTTTGATGCTAAAGAATGTGCTGAATTGATTTTAAAAATGCATGAGTTAACTAAGGAAAACATTGAGTGTATGAATGCTAAATATAAACTTGCTGGAGATAGGGGTAGAAAACATGTTGTGTTTGCACCTGGAGATCTTGTTTGGTTACATTTGCGTAAGGATAGATTTCCTAATTTGTGCAAATCAAAGCTAATGCCACGTGCTGATGGTCCTCTTAAGATGTTAGAGAAAATAAATGATAATGCATATAAACTTGAGCTGCCTGCAGATTTTGGGGTTAGTCCCACTTTTAACATTGCAGATTTGAAGCCTTATTTGGGTGAGGAAGATGAGCTTCCGTCAAGGACGACTTCATTTCAAGAAGGGGAGGATGATGAGGACATCAATACCATTGTTACACCCACATCCCCTGCTGCTATACATACTGGACCAATTACTAGAGCTCACGCACCATTTAAATTATCAGGTACTTCCGTTTCTTGGTAATGATTCTAATGTTCATGAGAATATGATGCTGCCTAAATTGGATACATTTGTTTTGCTTACAAATGAAGGGCCTGTCATGGATAAGAGGGATGAACACTGGAGCAAGACCAAGCATGGAGATGATTTCATGCGCGAGGGGAACAAGAACGGAGTTACAAGTGATGATTTTAGGACTTTGAGGCCCCCATAATGAGTGCATGAAGCATTGGACGAAATATACAAGATGCCACTTCATAATATTCGTCCATAGGCTATTCTAGGTGCTGCATCACCTTATTATTTTGCCAGGCCCATGTAATTTTGAAATACTTAAGTATAGGCTATTTTTAGAGTCCATATGTGTGGGGAAACAAGAGTTAGGGTTGGTTTCGGACCCCTCCCTCAAGGGCCACGAAATTCCCTCCTCTTCCTCCATATATAGAGCCCTTAGGGCGTCGTTTATACTTTCGGTTTTGTTTAGATTAAAAGTTCGCCATAGCTACAACTTCGCGTACTTCGTTTGTGTTCAACGACCAGACAAAGGCATCACAGAACCCCACCTTGATCAATAAAGCTTTCCTCTTATATTCGCAATATCCATATTGCAATCTTAGTTTTTTGCTTGTTCTTTGTTTGCCTTCAGGAAACAGACCTTCGTGGTCAGGTTGATCATGCTCCAGCATGGTCAATAACCTCTCGGAGCTGGTTTAGCGATTGCTAAGGCGCGACGTCCTCGCACGTTCGTAGTCGGATCGTCAAAGTCGACTTCCACCAAAGCGATATCCATCATCTCATCGAAAGACGGGACACCTTTGCCTCTATCAGTACCAATCTTTTTCAAAAAGAATCATATCAAAAGCATGCTTCCGTAAAAATGAAATTTATTTTCCTGGGCGTAAAAGTCTCTGTTTTTCAGCAAGATAAAAACAACTATTACCGTAAGCTATCCCAAAGGTCTTACTTGGCACAAACAGTAACTAAAACACAAAAACAAATCTAATCAGAGGCTAGATGAATTATTTATTAAAAACAGAACCAAAAATCAAAGAACAAAAAAAAAATTGGGTTGCCTCCCAACAAACGCTATTGTTTAACGCCCCTAGCTAGGCATAAAAAGACATATAGATCTAGGTGTTGTCATCTTTTGGTATGCAATTCTTCAATTGCACACTTATAATTCTTAGGAGATTCTTTGGCTTTATCAATTATCAAACTCCTAGGAAAGAAATCAAGAATTTCATTCGTGGCAATTGGTTACTTAATAATATTGAGAAAATTGGGGTGAACACTTATTGTTTTGAGATCTTCATTTTCTTTACTCGAAGATTCACCCTTATTATTAGGAACATAAATAAACATGGCAGTCTTAGTAGGAGGAAGATTTTGATTAGTTTTAACAGAGGAAAAAGCGGAACCCAAGTTGGTAATTATGTATTCTAGTTTGCCAATTCTTGTAGAATCTTTACCTATCTTTTCATTAACTATGGGTTCTTTTTCTCTAAGATTCTTTAAGGTAACTCCTACCTTAGATCCATATTGAGTACTCTGATTATGAATCTTTTTATCCAAATTTTCAATCAACTCTACCATAGCAATTTTATTCTCAATAATATCAAGCCTTTGCATCACATGTTCCAAGGTTAAAATAGTTCCATTGATCAAAAGAGGTGGTGGGCCTAATGATTCTATCATAGCATTATAAGAATCTAAAGTATGGCTCCCAAAAAATTCCCTCCGGTAATAGTGTCTAGAACGTATCTATTCCAAGGAGTCACACCCACATAAAAATTGTGAAGGAGAACGGCAGTAGATTGCTTTCGAGTATATCTATTCTGAGCATTGCAAATTCTATACCATGCATCTTTTAAATTTTCTCCCTCCCTTTGTTTAAAATTAAGGACCTCATTATCGGGGGTGCTCACAATGATGGGAGGACTAGCCATGAAAATAAGACAAGTGATCTAGCGCACGAGCAAAAAGCAAACAAAGAGACGAACGGGGCTAAGAAGAGGGTGAATCTTTTCGAAAATCTTTTTAAAAGTGGGGGAGAGGAAAATGAGAGACGAATGGAGAATGATGTAATGCAAGAGATGAGTGTTTTATGATGGGTACTTGGTATGTCTTGACTTGGCGTAGATCTCCTCGGCAACGGCGCCAGAAATTCTTCTTGCTACTTCTTGAGCTTGCGTTGGTTTTTCCCTTGAAGAGGAAAGGGTGATGCAGCGCAGTAGAGATAAGTATTTCCCTCAGTTAGAGAACCAATGTATCAATCCAGTAGGAGACAACGCACAAATCACCAATACCTACACAAACAATCAAACAACTTGCACCCAACGCGAAAAAGGGTTGTCAATCCCTTCACGGTTACTTGCAAAAGTGAGATTTGATAGAGATAGATGAAACTAAACAAAAGATAAAGTAAATATGTTTGGGTTTTTGGTTTGTATATCTGAAAGTAAAAGATTGCAAAATAGTAGATTAGAAACATATATGATGGAAAATAGACCCGGGGGCCATAGGTTTCACTAGAGGCTTCTCTCAAGATAGCAAGTAATACAGTGGGTGAACAAATTACTATCAAGCAATTGATAGAAAAGCACAAAGTTATGGCGATATCTAAGGCAATGATTATGAAATATAGGCATCACGTCCGTGCCAAGTAGACTGACTCCTGCCTGCATCTACTACTATTACTCCACACATTGACCGACTCATGCCTACATCTAGAGTATTAAGTTCATGAAGAACAGAGTAAGACATTTAGTAAGATGACATGATGTAGAGGAATAAACTCAAGCAATATGATGTAAACCCCACCTCTTTATCATCGATGGCAACAATACAATACGTGTCTTGTTGCCCCTACTGTCACTGGGAAATGACTCCGGAAGATTGAAACCAAAGCTAAGCACTTCCCCGTTGCAAGAAAAACCAATCTAGTTGGCCAAACTAAACCGATAGTTCAAAGAGAATTACAAACATATCAAATCATGCATATAAGGATTCAGAGAAGATTCAAATAATATTCATAGATAAGTTGATCATAAATCCACAATTCATCGGATCTCGACAAACACACCGCAAAAGAAGATTACATTGGATAGATCTCCAAGAACATCGAGGAGAACATGGTATTCAGAATCAAAGAGAGAGAAGTAGCCATCTAGCTACTAGCTATGGACCCGTAGGTCTGAGGTAAACTACTCACACTTCATCGAAAGGGCAATAGAGTTGATGTATAAGTCCTCCGTGATCGAATCCCCCTCCGGCGCGATGCCGGAAAAGGCCCCAAGATGGGATCTCACGGTAACAAAAGGTTGCAGTGGTGGAAAAGTGTTTTTGTGGATGCTTCTGGAGATTTGGGAATATATGTGAATATATAGGGTGAAGAATTAGGTCAGGGGGTGTTGGAGTAGGCCACGAGGTAGGGCGTGCGCCCTACCCCCTGGGCGCGCCCCTATGGCATGTCATCTACTCCAAGGTCTTCTGACTTGGAGTCCAAGTCCAACATGTGTCTTGTGGTCCTAGAAAAATCATCGCAAAAGTTTTATTCCGTTTGGACACCGTATGGTATTCCTTTCTTGCGAAGCTCAAAAACAAGGAAAAAGCAGGAACTGGCACTGGGCTTTAGGTTAGTAGGTTAGTCCCAAAAATAATACAAAATAGCATATTAATGCATATAAAACATCCAAAACACATAATATAGTAGCATGGAACAATAGAAAATTATAGATACGTTGGAGACATGCCGGCGATGGGGGTCAGTTGCGGTTAGGCGTCGGGGAGGAGAGAGAGGCAGCGTGAGAGAAGAGAGAGAGGGGGCGTGGGGGTGGGCCGTTAGCCCTTAGGTACTAATTGCTTTGCCGTCTGTTAGCAGACAATAAAGAGTGGGGGGGATGGGCCATTACAGCGTTGTAGTCCACTAGACTCCACCCAACTCTCTGTCATATGCTAGCTGACGACAAAGATTCTTTGGCGTCAGCTAGCAGACTGCAAAGAACTAGCTGATGGCAAAAAGTATCTTTGCCGTCAGCTAGTTCTTTGCCGTCCTTTTTTGTAAGCAGATGGCAAAGACATTCTTTGTCGTGAACTAGCAGATGGCAAAGAGCTGGCTGATGGCAAATTCTCCGATTCCAGTAGTGTAACCGTGTGCGATGCAAGTGTGCTGTGAAATCACCACAACTGCACAAGCGCGAGCAAGGGTGGTACTGGCTTAACTGTGTGTGATGCAAGTGCACCGTGAATCACCATGACTATGCAAGCGCAAGCAAGGGTGGTACTAGCTTAACCGTGTGCAATGCTAGTGCGCTGTAAAATCACCAATTGCGCAAGCTAAAGGCGGGTAGTTTACTTAGGATCAATTCCACATCTTTTTCTAAAAATTGGGACGAACCGGGTGCGATAGACCAGCTAGCGAGAAATCAAAAAACAAACTACCCGCCTTGAGCAATGCAAAAATTGAAGGTTCCGCCGCTTTTCTGTATTATCATACATGCATATTCTTATTGGATCATGGGCAATCTTGGGTGCTCCCGCCCCGCATCAATTCCTTTACCCAAATTTTAGTAGCCGCGGTATTTAAACCGTCGCCTCCACTCCTCCACCACCGACCTTATAGGAAAATTCCATTAGCCTAGGCATTTTAACCGTCGCCCTCCCTCGTCCACCACCATCTCCACCCACCAATACTAAAATTTTCAGTAGCCGCGGCGTATCCTCAAACACCACCCTGTCCCCCTCCATAGTCCCCCCACCGCCTCTCCCCTCCTCGAACCCTAGCTCGCCGCTGCCGCCGGCACCGCTATCGCCAACCCAAGCCACTCTGCCCGTGCCTCCTAGCTTAAATAATAAAGTTCAGGTTACCTAGCGATTCCCATACCATCGCCCCCCTGAGGTTTTAGATTAGCCCTGCGGTGTCCCTCCCCACCAGATCCACATCCCTGCTCCAGAGAGTCCCAGCCTAAGCCCGACCACGTATCACGGGGAGCCCGATGAGCGTTCGACCAAAAAGAGGTTTATCTTGGCCTCTCTGGTGGACATTGGTGAGGTGGTCGGCACTCATCCTGACCTGTAGATCCCAGAGCAACACCTCACCGCACAAGCTGGCGAGGACGTTGATTATGTTGCCATGCCGAAGGCTTCACGTCAGCAGGCTAGTGTATTATTGTATCTCGGGAAAGCTAGCTACGACATTTAGCTCGTCGATAATGACAGATTCATGCAAGTGTTTGCACACGAACACGCCACCGTGTACCCTTGACGTTGGGGGTGATGCACCGCAGCTCACGTCGAAGGAGACCAGCCGGAAGCACGGTACGCAAGACAATTCGGCGGGCGCTTTTGAGGACCCAAAACCCCACACGCCCGGGAGCGACCCCGTCAGGGCGCGCGGAGGCTATGGGCTGCCCTAGGTCAGCCTGACAGCCCCTAGGGCCTAGAGGTTTGCCGCCCTGCAACGAAGAAGAACGAACGAAGAACGAGGAAGAAGAAGAACAAGGGAGAAGGAAAAGTAAAGGTAAAATATCATAGATTGATTTGTCAATTTTGGGTTGTTGTTCAATCGGCCGTCACCTCTTATCTATATAAGAGGCGGATGCACTTCCCGTACAAGAAAAGGACTTGCCTTGCCGCTCGAATCATCAAAATCTGACCAAACTCGGACTTCTCACGACCTAGCCCAGTTTTCTGACAACAGCTCATTGTTTGGCCTCTAGAATCCACATACGAACTTGCATTTGGGAGAATTTTATATCAAAACCAACCGTCTCGATGATGCGCACAACTTTCATGTTGAGCACTTTTCGATCTGAGGTCATCTTGAGGGAGTTTCGGGCTGTCTTCTAACGTCTACAGCCGAAAACACTTCCCGGACTTCAATCCTGATTATCCGGGACTGGACCCAGATCATACGGCTTCAGCGCCAACCTTCTGATGTCTTTGTGCTTCAATTACCCAGATGATCCGGACCCCGGCCGGGATGATCCGGCCAAACATTGTTGCAGCGCACGGTTTTGCCTATAACTTTTGCATACGACCTCGGATGGGGACGGCTTTTATATCGAAATCGTCCGTTTCGACAAGGCGAAGAACTTTGCAGTTGTAACATTTTCCATCCAAGGCTGTCTTAATTAGGTTTCATGCCATTCTTTAATCTGGTGTCAATACGAGCATCTCTAAGATTGGCATAACTTTTGCATCCGAGCTTCGTTTTGGATCATCTCTATATTTATTTTGATCGGCTTGAAGAGAGCCATCCAGTGGTGGCATGAACTCATAATTTTAACATCATCTCATTATAGCCTCAAGTCACTCTTTGCGATCATGCCTTGTTCGAGCGTCAACACATGCCCCCTGTTTTTTGGCAAAGCTAGCATGCGGAAAAATAACTTGTATCGTGTTGGTTCTAAGGACGATGTCAACACTCCATCAACCACTTCGCATGTGCTTAGGGCGACAAATATATATCGGTCATTATTTGCTTGAATCCTGGATGCAAACTTTGGTGAAACCTTCTCAACTTCATTAACAATCCAGTGATAAAGTTCCATAGATATATATCTCAAGGTCATCCTTGGAACCATATTATTCACCCTTTTGGTAGGATTTTGTAGATAATCAACAATAAACTTTATCCAATCCTTACTTTCGCCTGCATAAGAAAACATCATTAGTGGCCGAAGCGGTGGACTTCAGTTCGGCCTTACCTACTCTGACGAGACTTAGCATCGGCTATTGATAGAAATACAATGCACCATGAGTAACATAGTAGCCGGATGCTTGCTGTGCCAACTCTCTTGAATTGTCATGTCTAGAAATATGAACAATTTTAAAGCAACCCAAGGTAAATTTTGTATCTAGACATACCTCAAGATAAACTATAAGTGATTTGTCAAAACATTGATAACTCTTGTATATTTGTTGCACTACTCATAACGAATCACCGAAAGCCTTAATATGTATAGCACATATGGCAACCAAAAGCTCCAAACTGAATACAATTTCATATTCGGCTGTGATTATTGTGCAAAAATATTTTAAGTGGCACGAGGCTTGTTTTGGTCTCCTATTGAACTAAGGACGATGTTAGGATACCGCACCGGCCATGCTTTGACATATTCTTCGGGCGATAGATAAATATCGGCCATTACCATGAGGTCCTTATAGAATTCACCCACCAAAGTATGTGTAGCCGAAATAAAAGAATGAAATAGCAATAAAATATTTCGGCCCCTTTGTATTAGCAACAAAATTGTTACTAACCAAATGTATAGTGATTTGGTAATACCCTCTCATGATATAGAAAATTATGTTGTAACCATGAATTAAAATAAGCCCATGAGGATTACCAATCATACCTGATGACGAATTCCATGGCATAGGTGTTAATGGCATAGTTGAAAAATATGGATAATGTGTAGACCGAAGATGCTGAAACCTTCGGCTTGGTCCTTCATAGTTTTCACTCTTTTCCTTCTTCACCTTTGCCGCACCTTCTTGTAATGCAAGCTTGCACATAATTCTTATTTTGAGCACTTCCTTTGGGAACCCATGCCATATTCCTTTCCTCAAGTTCTTGTGCACTAAGTTTTTGTAATTTCTTCTTTTGCCAATATGATAAGCCGAGTGGGCACCCCGAGTGTGATTTTGTTTGAAGCAATGGCAATTCTTGTTTTACCTTGTGCACTCTCAACTTCTTTTCTTCAGATTTGGCACTTTGACTCTCAATAATTGGTTGCTTCATCTCATTGTTTTGAGTAGCCAACATCAACACTTTCATTGGCCCTTTCTCGTCTGAGATCAAATCTGAAGTAGCACTCTTACGACCACCTCTTTCTTCTTCCTTGAGCACCACACTGATTCCTTATGATTGAAACGGTCTTTAACATGTGATTGCTGAAACGTTGATCTTCTCGGAGCTGCATAACATTGGTGAGATGGTCTAAAATAAGATGGAGAATATGACCTTGTATCATACCTATCCCATGATGGATATGGATCTACATGAGCATAGGGAGGCATCCACGGCATTGGCATTGGCGGCCCAAAATAAGGATATGAATATGTTGCATAAAAATTCTCACTTTGCCAATACCGATCCTCATAATTGTGCCTTGGGGGTGATCTTGGTTTCTATGCATGATTCGGCCGATAAGTATTCTCTTCACTCTTCTTTTGATATTTATCCAATAGTTTGGCGAAGGTGATTTTTGATCTCTTACACTTGCGCCTATTTCGGCCTTTGTTCTCTTTCGGTTCGCTTTCATTGAACATTGGATTTGCTTGCTGCCCCCCCAGTCTTTGGCGCCTTCATTGTAGCTTTGACAGAATTCTCGGCCTCAAGATGGTGTTCATTATGCTCTTCAGCAACTTCTCTTCTTGAAAGCTTGATCCCATCACCTGCAGTTTTTACCTTCTCTTTAAATGGATCGACTTGTAGCAGCCGGTGCATAAACTTTTTGCCATCAGGACCAATCAGAATAGACTGGTCATCTCTTGGTGTCTCAACAAATTTCAATCGTCCTTTTTCAATGGCCGACTTAACTATTTGACGGATCATATTGCAATCCTCAAAATTATGTTTGAACGAATGATGCAACCTACAATACATTCGTACTTGGTTTGATGGCTTGATGCAGTGATCAAGAATTCTAATGTAATTATTTTTCAACAACACATCAAATATTTGATCACACATGTTTGAATTGATGGTATACCTTTTGTTTCCTAGCCGATCTTGGTGTGCGAACGGCTTTGTAGGTAAGCAAACAAATGGTTCAAATTTAGAATCTCCCCATTCGGCTATGCATTGTGTTTTGCGCTTTATCTCCGATGTCTTTGGATAAGATATAGTATTAGCATCGGATTTGTCAAAAGAATTTAACCCTGGCTTTATATTTCTGAAACGAAAATAGTTAGAACACACATGTCTCAATTGGGATCAAGTGCACGCCAAGTATGAAACAAGCAAAGCTACCCAAGTAGATATAAACTTTTGATAAAGCAATGGAGAAAACTTTGGCTGCAATAGTAGGTCACAATCGTTCTTTATAAATGGCACAATAGGTTGACCGATATAGTCTATAACAATTTTATTGCTAACAAGTAAATTACCCTTCTTCATTGGTCTTTCAAAATTACTTATGAGAATTTTTCTTATAGAAGCATAGATAATAAAGTTGCGACCAAATTGAAAGACAGGCAAATCACTTGCTAGACATACCTCTTCAATTACGTTGGGAGAGCATGATGGTTGTATCACTTGAATAATACTTTGTTCCACTTTTGACTGACTCTCCAATGCCTTGGCATACTCTTTTTCTTTGATAGATTCAGTACACATACTATTTGATTCGACTTTTTCAATAACCGAATTTTCTTTGTTACCTAAATCAATACTTTTCTATTTTTGAATTTGCAAGGCTTCTCACTCTTGTCTTATTTTAGCCCACATCTCAGCTTGGCGAGCTTTAAACCTTGTCATCTCAATTTCCATCCACTCCTCATGAGATTGCCCCCCAATACTTTGAGACTCTTTCGGCAATGAGGTGCCGAAACTTTAGAATTGTTTAGGGGGTACATTGGTTGCTACAGACCTAGGTGAATGCATCATTTGCACAACTCTTGCTTTTATAGCAGCAAAGTCATGAGGCTTCCCGCTTTCTATTAGTTCTTGACGAATAGAGTTGCACAAATCCCAAGAGAATGTAAGCTTGTTTTCAATTACCCAGTCTGGATACGGTTGCCCCCAATGCCTCTAGACTCTTTCGGCAATGAGATGTTGCCGAAATTCTGTAATGGTGTAGGGGGGACATGATATGCCATGGTAGTAGGTGAAGGCATTTGTGCTCCTGCAGAAGTTTCACTTATTCGGCCATGACCATGAAGGTGCGGAGCCGAATTATGGACAACAAAAGCTGTGTATGGTGCTAAAAAATTAGTAGCATTAGGTGTAGCATATGATGTTTGAGGGTAATCGGCCAAATAACTAGCAGTAACATGGCCAATTCCCCTATCCATCGGCACGTTTGGATTAACATACTGCAAGTTATTTGCCGATGAATAAAAACTGGAAACACTTTGTTGCATACCATTGGAAGTTCCTACATAGGGTGTCTCAACTTGATTAACCGAACTCATCATGTTATTCATAGTCATATAAATTTGTGGGGTTGCCGATGCATGGGAGTTTGGATACATATGTTGCATGTTGCTAAAATTATATGAAGTAGAATCATGGAGATTTTGTTGCGTCAGCCCTTGCACATAATTAGATGCATGATTGATGAAACTAGGGCCAGCCGATACATTATGCTCATTAAGTGATCTAGCAACAACATATGATTTATTTGCATCTATAAAGGAGAATTGGGTATTCATATTACCTTTGTAGATCACAACTTCTCGATGACGATCTCTTCGTAGCAAAAACGGGCCGAAGACCGTTCAAAGCTTCGTCCTAGCGTACTCGCCAAAAAGTGTGTTCGCACATGAACACATCACCATGTACCATCGACGCCGGAGATGATGCACCGCAGCTCACGTCGAAGGAGACCCGCCGGAAGCGCGGTACACAAGACAATCCAGCGGGCGCTTTTGAGGACCCGAAACCCCACACGCCCGGGAGGGACCCCGTCAGCACGCGCAGAGTCTATGGGCTGCCCTAGGTCGGCCTGATCACCCCTAGGGCCTCGAGGTTCGACGCCCTGCAATGAAGAAGAACGAACGAAGAACGAGGAAGAAGAAGAACAAGGGAGAAGGAAAAGTAAAGGTAAAATATGATAGGTTGATTTGTCGATTGTGTGTTGTTGTTCAATCGGTCATCACCTCTTATCTATATAAGAGGCGGATGGACTTCTCGTATAAGAAAAGGACTTGCCTTGCAATTTGAATCATCAAAATCTGACCAAACTTGGACTTATCACGACCTCCGGCCCGGATGTCCGGCTCTAGGTCCGGATGATCAGGCCTAGCCCAGTTTTCTGACAGCAACTCACTGTTTGGCCTCTAGAATCCACATACGACCTTGGATTTGGGCGAGTTTTATATCAAAATCAACCTTCTCGATGATACACACAACTTTCACGTTGAGCACTTTTCAATCGGAGGTCATCTTGAGGGAGTTTCGGGCTGTTTTCTAACGTCTGCAGCCGAAAAAACTGTCTGGACGTCCGGACTTCTAACCGGACTGTCCGGCCTCCATCCGGATCATCCGGGACTGGAACCAGATCATCCGGCTTCAGCACCAACCTTCTGGCGTCTTTGTGCTTCAATTACCCGGATGATCCGGACCCCGGCCCGGATGATCCGGCCAAACATTATTGCAGCGCACGGTTTTGCCTATAACTTTTGCATACGACCTCGGATGGGGATGAGTTTTATATGAAAATCGTTCGGTTCAACGAGACGAAGAACTTTGCAGTTGTAACATTTTCCATCCAAGGAAGTCTTAATTAGGTTTTGTGCCATTCTTTATTCTGGTGTCAATACGAGCATCTCTAAGATTGGCATAACTTTTGCATCCGAGCTTCGTTTTGGACCATCTCTATATTTATTTCAATTGACTTGAAGAGAGCCATGAAGTGGTGACATGAACTCATAATTTTAACATCATCTCATTATAGCCTCAAGTCACTCTTTGCGATCATGCCATTTTCGAGCGTTAACAGCGGGCCATGTCAGAGGTTAAGTGGTCCATCCCCAACCCCTCTGGTTGAACTGTCGTCATTCTCTTTGACGTCCCTGGCATTGATCTCCTCTGCCATGCGATCAAAGATTTGCGATCCTTGTACGCCATCAAACTTATTTTGTCATTTATGAAGGACACATTCTACAGCGGCGGGTTTGGATCTTCAATTGCCATGTCAGATCTCATCAACCACGACCACGAGGAGAGCACCGACAAAGGTTCTTCCAATGTGAAATAGCCCATCTGCGACATCAGAGAGCACACCATGGGTCTATGCTCTTCCAACTAGAAGGATCCCGTCCATGACATGTGAGGCAACATCCTATCAGCAAATCTTACCTTTTCTAGCTATGCAACCCGTACCTTTGTTGTAGTAGCTTTTGCCATGCGGCGTTTAAACAGTGCCATGTTTAATTATTTTAGGTATGCAAAAATGAAATATTCAATAGGGCTATGTGATCTTCAAGTATGAATTGTCCACTTCAGTTTTACGAATGGCTATATTCGGTTGTTTAGAGTGAGTAGATGCCTTGTTTATCTGTATTCGGTAGTTAGGTTGGTTCCAGTGAGCATTTGTCTAGTTATCAAGCAAATGCCTTGTATATCTGTATTTGGTTGTTAGGTTGGCTATAGTGAGCATTTGTCCAGTTTTCAAGCAGATGCCTTGTTTATCTGTATTTGCTTGTTAGTTGGTTGAAGTGAGCATTTGTCCAGTTTTCAAGCATATGCCTTGTTTATCTGTATTTGCTTGTTAGGTTGGTTGCACTGAGACTCTGTCCAGTTTTCAATGGCTATATTTCGTTTTTGTGCTGATCATTTATGCCTTGTTTATTTCATTCATTCACAATGTGATGTTTGTGCAAGTCAGAACTATGCCGCTCGATTTCATCAATACCAGTTTGAACGGCTATATTTGGTTCCAGTTATGCCTGGTGTAGTTAACAAATGCCCTTTAGTTCAGTTTTACACATTTATCCAGTGTGATGTTTAAGCATGAGCTAAGTTCTATTCATTTTCAACAATACTAGTTTGCATTGCAATATTTGGTGGTTGTTAAGCCTGTTGTAGGTAACATTCGCTTCCATTTTATACCCTCTTTAACAGCATGCTCAAACCAACACATAGAAGCTATCATTTGGATATGATGTTGTTTTCCTTGGCTATATTTGTTTGATGTTAAGGTTGTTGTACTTATCATGCCTTTCAGTACCAATGCAGGACAACAACCGGAGTGGCCAGCATTTTCCGCTGAGGTTAGTTTCATCCCTCGGCTTCTAGTCCCGTCATTCCATAATGTAGTGCATATAGATCTAGGACTGGACACTTTTTAGCTTCTAATATTGACTTGTTGCTTGTAGGTACATATGCCCTTGGTGAAGATTCATGCATCGCCTCTTTTTGCGTATGGGGCAATGAGATATTCATGAACAAACATCAAGTGAGGAAGCTTATAAGGATTATTAGCAAAAAGACATGAACTGTGGCAAGCAAATTATTTGTTTACGCTCTATCCAACACAACAGTGAGTTGTAGGATGGTAACTACAAACTCTGCAGCCTTCTCTTTTCACTTACCATAATGAGTTGTTAGACAACAATGTCTGAATCTCTTTCATTTGCAGTGGTTCCCAAAGCAGTTTACTCAAGAGTTCCTCGCAAAGTACATGATTGGTGGACACACATGAAGGTGAAAGTATTTCATCTAGACTAGAATGAGCATCGAGAAGTCCTACTGAAGACAGTGAAGATGGGTGGGTAACCATCACAAGGGGTTGTCCTAGAGTCGTGCGTGAATTATGCATGGAGGAGGGCACAATATGGGTATTCCACTTCACCTTCTCCAGCAAGCAGAATGTCTTTCGCCTCTCTCTTTACAGTCTTTAGTACAACTGTGGTTCATGATTCTTTACTTGCTGCTTGAACCTATATTTATAATAGACATGGTTCAATATGAAATAAGTGATTGCCTACTTTCAAATTCAAAATACTTGATTATTAAATGCAGTGATGATTTGAAAAAGAGTGGCATGTTCCAAGTGATCAATCTAGGAAGGAGCCAGCGGAAGGGCAATATCACTCTGTCGGTAACATTTGGTACTGAACTCACTTATAGGACAAAGAAGATTTTCTTCTACATCATTAGGATTCCATTGCCATACAATGGGATCCTTGGCCTCCCGACACTGGCAAAATTCATGGCAACATCCCACTATGCATATAACACATTGAAGATGCTAGGGCCGACGAGCGTCATCACCATCCATTCTGACAAGAAGGATGCGCTGATTTGCGTTGAACAACTCTACTAGGACGCAATTGCAGCATCTGCGGCCAAGTCACTTGCTCCCGCCAACCAAACTCTCGGGGGGAAGAAGAGTAAGAAGACTGGCAAGACCACAAACTCTGGCAAGCACGCCTCTTTGGAGTGTTGTGCTCCCATTGAGGATGTGCCAGAGAGCTCAGTCGGTAAGAGCAAGAAGAACAAAGCTGCTCCGCAAGAGACCAAGAAGGTGCCCACCAAGGAGGATGGCACGGGGGGGGGGGGACTTTGACCATAAGTTCCACCCTCAATGACAAATAGGAAAGCGCACTCGTTCCTGTCGTGTGGGTGAAAGTTGACCTGTTTGCATAGAAACCATATGACATCCCCAATGTTCCCAGGGAGGTAATTCAGCACAACCTTGTCATGTGCCCTCACGCGCGGCCCGTCAGGCAGAAGCTGCTAAACAAGCTTTGGAATGGCAATAGTTCATTGCCGAAGAGATAAAGAAGTTGGAAGCGACTGGTTTAGTCAGAGGTGTACTCCATCCTACGTGGTTGGCCAACCCAGTTATAGTGCGCAAATCAAATGGCAAGTGGCGGCTTTGTAGTAACTATAACTGGATGGGCGCCGCGTGTTAAGGATGGGCGCCGCCTTGCCGGCTGCATTGATGCATTAAGCAGGTTCATCTCAAAGTCTGCTGAGCGCGCCCTGTCATTTTTCAAAATCTTGAAAAAGGTAGGTCCAATGGGATGGACTCCAGAAGCATAGGCAGTGTTGTAGGACTTGAAGAAGTACCTATCTTCTGCGCCAACGATGGTTGCACCAAGATGGCAAGAGCCGTTTCTGTTATACTTGGCGGCAACAAATCAAGTGGTCAGTGTTGCGCTAGTGGCAGAGAGGGAAGCTGAAGGAGAAGAAGCAGCAGATGCAAGCCCATCCGACAAGCTGGAATTTTCTCTGGCAAGTCTTCGTGCTGACAAGTCAAGCGCAGAGCAAGCAGATAGATCAGAACAGCAAGTTGTGCAGAAGAAGAAGTTGGTGCAGCGCCTAGTCTATTTTGTTAGTTCCCTTCTCCAGGGGCTAGATCAAGATACTCTGGCGTGCAGAAATTGCTCTTTGGTCTCCTTATGCACCTCAAGAAAGTTGCACCACTACTTCCAAGCACACCAAATCATCGTCATCAATCGCTTTCCGATGCAAAGGATCTTGACAAATCCAGATGCAACATGAAGGATTGTTGAGTGGGTGTTGGAATTTTCAAGCTTTGATCTCAAGTTTGAAAGCACTTCAACAATTCAGACCAGAGCCTTGGCGGAGTTCATTGCAGAATGGACGCCAATGTGAGACGAAGAAATTCCAGAAACCTCTCTCCTTGGGAAGGAAACAAACCAGGATTGGATTATGTACTTTGATGCGACCTTCTTGCTACAAGGTGCCGGCGCTGGAGTGCTGCTTGTTGCACCCACTGGAGAGCACCTCCAGTATGTAATTCAGATGCATTTCCCTAGGGAGAAGGCAACAAACATGTGACGCCCCGAGACCAACACTCCAGACGCCTTCTATGTTTTTCGTGTTGTCGTGTGTTTTATTTGTGTGCTGCATTCATGATGGCATCATTCGCATTGCATCGGCACTCCGTTGCCGTCATTGTTTTCAAAATTTGCATCTTCTCGTAGTTGTCATTTGTACCCTGTCTCTGTTGACCTCCTCTCAGATAAACCGGACCCTCTCTTCTCTCTTGTCTTCTCCGTGGTCTTTTTTCAGGCCCTTGTTTTTGTCGACCTCTCTTAGACCCCCCTCGCAACCTAGTCCGAAACTTCCCCGAACCGATCCAGGCTGTCATGACCGTTGGGTCCGGATCATCACCAAACATGCCCTAAATATCTTTGGTTCTTTGTTAGACCGTCCTAGCCTATTTTCCCAGGTTGTCCGATTACGATCGGAGGGACGAGATGTCCCCTAACCTAATCACACTGCTATATATATAAACCAATCAACCCTAGCCTAGTCTCATGTCCCAGCCATCCTTTCTAATCGCGCCGCCACCAACCCGCCTGGTCTCCTCCTCTTCTTACCCACCTAGCCAACCACAGTCCATCTCAGATCCACCCCCTCCAACTGCAGCCTCCGACCGCCTCCCGTGATTCCAGCACACGCAGCCAACCCCAAGCGCCGCCCTCACCCCCGAGCTCCACCGGAATCGTGCCCCTGGATCCTCTGCTTCGAGCACCTCCATGGAGACAAGCTCCCGCGCCTCCTCATGTTCTTCCCCATGGCCAGCAGAGCTCACCAGCCTCCTCTGCCCCGTCCCCGCTATCGTTCGTTGACCGAACCAGCAGCAACGTCGCCGCTCCTCCTCCGCCACCCCGAGTGCCCCTCACGAGCCCCTGCTTCCTCGCGCTCCGTCGCTGTCACGCTCGTCCCAACCTCCTCTATGCTCCAGTTGTGCCGGAGCTTCCCCAGTTGTGCGCCTCCTCCCTCATCCCAGCTGCAATGACTTGTAACTTGGGCCTCAGTCCGTGGGCCGAGGGACCAGCCCATCGTACTCAGATAAATAGACATTGCATTGTGTAGGTGTGAGGCAGGAAAGGATTGTAGCCAATCGAGATCTTATCCCTGAGCTTTTTCTTCTCCAAGCCTTCCTCTCTCTGTAATTCCCTCTGTAATTCTCATCGAAACCTTGAGAATCTATGAACCACACCCTCGCCATGGCAGGGAATGCTATCTATACCGTAGCACCAGCGGAGCCCCGTCCTCCCGCGCCTTTCCCGTGCGTCCGGAGTGACGCCGACAAGCAGCAGCAGTAACTAGTCCGTCCCGCCTCCTTTTCCCCGTGCTCTTTCTCTTTCTGGTTGTCCCTCTTCTCTCTCCCGTCTCAAATTCTCACCTCTCTCTCTCAGGTGAACCTGGCCGCCATGGAGCCCCCTCGTCGGCAAGCTACCCAGGTCTTGCTGCCCCGTCATTCCCGGCGGATCCCCTCACCCCTCGTCGCCGGGTCCGGCGGGAACCAGCCAGAGACCGCCCCTGCAACTCCCATCAGCCACCCAATATCTCATCTCCGGCCCAGTCCCCACCTCCTTGTTGCACGCGTCGCCCGCTGGATCCTCGTCATCGGCCCCTTGCCAGAGTCGCGCCAAGTTCACCCTGCTTCGTCTGCCTCTTGTTCGTCGAAGAGACAACGAGCGCTCGTCCTCGAGCGTTGACCACGTCCACGGGCACCTCGTCCACATCCTCAGGAGAACTGACCCCGCGCGTGGGCCTCGCAGCAGCAGCTTTGTGTCCTGCTGCCACCACCGTCTGGGCCGTGGCCCTTGGTGTGAACCCCAGCCGCTGCCCTATTTCAAATTCGGCCCAACGCATGTTTTTTTCTGGACGATTTTGCTAATTTTCCAGAGAACGCAGTTTTACAGAAAAAACTCTCGTACTTCATTCATTTAATATCTCACAAACGGTGCATTCGTTTAAAACGAACTATACATGTAAAATAATCAGAATTGCATCTACTTTAATAATTTACAACTTTCATCCATGTTTAAAATGTCTAAACATGTTGTTTGCATTAGTTTGCATAAATGATGTGTTAAAATGCTTTATTTCATAACTAATTAACCGTAGCTTCGAATTTAATAAACTTTATATGTAAATGGGGTAGAAAAATGCATAGATTAACATGGTGAACTTTGTTTTCCTGTTTAACAACAATAAAATTATGTAATAGGTAGAACAGTACCAAATTCAAATATGACATGTGGGGATTTCCCGGAATTGTTGTTTGTTGTTTCCGGCCTCATTTAAAATTGTGTAGATAGGTAGTTTTGTTATGCTTCACCTCTTGCCATGTGAACCAACATTTAATATTGTTGAGTAGCTTAATGGGAGAGAACTAAATAAATGGTTGTGGTGTTTTGTCAATATGCAACTTGTTGCATATTGAGCTCCACTTAATTTGTAGTGTTATCTGTGGCACTTTGCCATGCCATGCATATTTAAACCGGACATGCATCATACTTGATTGTGCATCATGCCATGGTTATGATATGTGTGTTTACTATGTTGTTTGCTTCTTTCCGGGGTTGCTTCTTAGTTCATGTATGTTGCGATTGTGAGGATACATTCGACTATGTTGGTTCGCCTACTTCATGGATTCGGTCTTCTTCCTAGCGGGATTTCAGGCAAGATCACCATTACTCTGGATCTCACTACTATCATTGCTATGCTAATTGTCTCGATGCTATCGCTATGTCGCACTTCCTACCACTTGTTTATCAAGCCACCCGAATTGTCATGACAACCTCTAACCTTTTTCACCCTTCCTCGCAAACCGTTGATTGACTGGGTTACCGCTTTGCTCATCCCTTCTTATAGTGTTGCTAGTTGCAGGTGCAGTTGCAGGTGCAGTTGCAGGTTGTTCCATGTTCGGACATGGATATCTTGGGATATCACAATATCTCTTATTTAATTAAGGCATCTACATAGTTGGTAAAGGGTGGAAGGCTCGGCCTTATGCCTGTTGTTTTGTTCCACTCTTGCCAGCCTAGTTTCCATCATACCGGTGTTATGTTCCTTGATTTTGCATCCCTAATACGGTGAGGGTTTATGGGCCCCTCTTGACAGTTCGCTTTGAATAAAACACTTCTAGCAAGGCCCAACATTGGTTTTACCATTTGCCTAATAACAACTAAAACTTAAATAGGGGATTTTCTCTCGACCCCTAGTATTTTTAATCAACCCCCGGGCCAGTGCTCCTCTGAGTGTTGGTCCAAACTAGAGCACCGTGCGGGACTGCCCCTAGGCAACTTGGGGTATTTGCTCCTGTACATTTCGCTCATCCGTTGTGCCCTGAGAACGAGATACGTGAGGCTCCTCTTGGGATTTGTCGGCACACCGGGAGGTCTTGCTGGTTTTGTTTTACCATTGTCGAAATGTCTTGTGCACCAGGATCCCGAGTTTGATCGGATGTCCCGCGATGGAGGATTGTCTCCGCGGATCATGAGTTTGTAATGGGCTAAGTTGGGACACCCCTATAGGGTTTGATCTTTCGAGCCGTGCCCGCGGTTATGTGGTAGATGGGAGTTTTTAATATCTGGTTGTAGCGAACTTGACACCAGACTCGATTTAAAATACACCAACCGCGTGTGTAACCGTGATGGTCTCTTTTCGGGTGAGTTCAAGAAGAGAACACGGTGGGGTTATGTTTGAACATAAGTAGTTTAGGATCACTTCTTGATCATTACTAGGTTGCGATCGCTTGCATAGTTCCTCATCTTACTCTTGCACTCGTAAGTTAGTCACCATACAATGCTTAGTCGCTTGCTGCAACCTCACCACTTATCCATTCCATGCCCATTAAGATTTGCTAGTCTTGATACCCATGGTAATGGGATTGCTGAGTCCTCGTGGCTCACAGATTACTACGATAACAGTTGCAGGTATAGGTAATGCGATGATCTAACGTGAGTATGATGCTTGCTTGTTTGGAGTTCTTCTTATGCTTCTTCTTCATTCAAGGGATATAGGTTTTGGGTTAGGGAGCCTGGGCTAGAAGGGTGGATGTCGTTCTTCTTTTTCGTTTGATTTCATCCGTAGTCGGATCCTGCTCTTCTACATGATGAATGCAATGTATTGATGTATTGTTGTACGAATGTTGTAACTTATGGCGAGTGTAAGCCTTTATCTTGTATTCCCATCTATTCAGTACATGGTATGTTGTAATGATATACACCTTGCTATGCGCTTGAAATGCGGGTGAGCCCAATCACGAGTTCATCACGTGATCAGGATAGAATCGCATCTTGGGCACTACAAGTTGGTATCAGAGCCTTACCGACATTAGGAGCCCCCTTCATTGATCGAACCGCTGCCGTTGTTGAGTCTAGGAGAAAACTATTTTGAGTCTAGTTATATCGGAGAGTAGGAATTCTTTTTACTCCTCAAACCCTTCGTTGCTCTGGTGAGGACTCCTGACGTAGATGTTTTAACTTCCCTCTCCTCATTTTCACTAATTATTTTTAGGATCACGCGGGTATCTTGGGGTCGTTCTGATATTCTTGTGATGAGAACATTGTTCTTGGTGCCTCCTGACATTTTGGGGTTGTGGAAGTGTCTCGGGGAGTTGAGCTCCGAGGTGTTGTCGTCACAATTTTATCGTTGCAGTTCCGGTATATTTGAGCTCGCCGACATTGAAATCTCTTCTATGCAGTTAGTGGTGAGATAACCTCGACGCCACCCAGTACTGGGGAGGGAGTTCGGGAGTATTGCCACAGCTAATATAGCGGATGCTTTTCGAAGGTTGAGGTACACGATTTCCGGAGTTTTCTTGGTTATGTGTTGACGGATGGATATAGTGGAGCGTAGGGCTTGTTAGTTGTGTGAGATATTTGTGCCTCCCTGTGTCCCCAACACCAGATTGCATAACCAGAAAGTTTCGGGAGTTAATAGGTGTGAATTCAAGTAGTTACCTAGGATTTCTTTTCGACAGATGTACGATTTGATATTGGGGTCCAACGTCTAGTGGTTCGTTTTTCACGGTCGATTTACAGTGGTCGCGAGACATCTTAAAGAATCCTTGGCTATGCTGATTTGGGGGCATCTCGTTTGTCATTCATGATGTCCACTGTACGTCGTGCCCGTGGGGCCTCATCACGAACACTTTGGGCGAAATCTCTATCACATGTTTGTTTCCGGCTTATTCCGCAAGCCAATCCTTTGTTTCGTTTTGAGTTGTGGTATCCGAATTGCTTCAAAGTCATGTGTTGATACCATACCTTCCCAAAGCGGTGTCCTCATATTTCTATGTGAATGCCAATCCTTTTGGATCACTGAGATTGTCATGTCGATCCTTTTCAACCGGCGTGCTTCTCTTCAAGTGGATCCGATCATTCCAACATTTGCGAGATCAATTCTCAGTTCTTCGCAATGGTATTTGTTGCATCTGTCCCAAGCTGCCTTTGGTTTCCCACCATCCCACCCTTTTATTCAAGGAGTCATATATCTTAACCAAGCATCCATTTTATTCATGAGAAGTCTCTCCATTTCTTCCCTTCAATGTTCTTATCCGGTGTTTCCTCGTGAAGATGCTCAGGAGCTTCAAGTTCATCATTCTTCGTTCTTTTTTCTTCCCCGATGGATTCAATGCAAGTTTTTGGTGTTGACCATATCCCTTTCGTCCTTTCATATGCTTTCCCATGCCGGTGCACCTCTTAATCGCTCACCTCTATCTATTCATATCCAAAGCGCCGAAGATATCTCAGAAGATTTGTGTCTCCATTATCAATCCGTTCAACCTATTTCGTGGTTGTTATCTCATTCAAACCATTTAATTCGACCTGTGTAATCTCTCTTTTAAAGCAATAATTCCCAACAGTGTTTTCTTTTGAGTGGGCCCTAACCCACAGGTCTTTTCCCAGGATCTTACCCTAATCTTCTAATTGTCATGAACAATTCTCAAATTCATGTCCAAGTTTGATGTAAGAATGAATTGTCATCAGTCATATGCCTTCTCCAAGCCCGTTTTCAAATTCTTTTCATCTTTGGCTCAACCTTTCATATTTTAATCCTTTCGGAGTGTCTCAGCTATTTATGATGGTGTGTCTTGTCGTCATTCTCAGATTTGAAGACCGAAAAAGAATTTCTCTTGAATCTTGGTCTATTCTCTTGAAGATTCATGGTTCTAGCTTCATGCCATCCTCATAATTGTTCTGACCGTGAGAAATTTTTAATACCCATCCGAAGCATTTCAGGAGTTGCTTTTCTCTCTCGATCATCTGAAGGCCATCATTTCAAAAGATTTCTTCATTATCATCTTTCAACTTCATTTCCGCAATTCGTCTCAATTCATGCCTCTTCGTTCGTCCCCATATTCTACTGGTGCTTCGTTCCAGTATTCTCTAGTCAGCTCGTGATCTCTTTGTTCTCTTGTATCTAAATTCCCTCAAGTATCTTTATTCATTTTCTAATTCTTCCTAGTGATTCGTTCTCTTCTCTTCAATCATTTTTAATTCTTACGGTGGTTCGTTCAAGTTTTCTCTTCCTTGTTATCATATCAACTTATTCGTTGTTTCCAATTCTACTGGTGATTCGTTGAAGACTTTCTCAAGTTTGTGCTATGTCTCTCCTTAATCCTTTTCAACGGGAATAAGTAGTATGCCTAATCCATTGTTTGTCATCAATTTAAATTGATGAAGGATAAGCATACAACAAATTTTATTCTTATTTCCTCGAGGTGATTCAATTTTTTTCTTCTGGAGATTGTTCATGATGAAGTAATTCTCGGTTCTAGTGTTTCATCTTTTCCTTTTCCGGAGTTCCAAGTTTTCTCGGTTATATCATCGCGAAGATCCATCTAAATCATTGCAAGGCTTCACCTTGTGTTTTGAACTTCTCTTTCTTTCTATCATCCTCTTATTACTGGAGTTCTTCATGGAGGCTCTACATGGTGGTTCGTCAAGGATTCCTTTCATTCTTCATTTGTTCTTCAAGATTTCTCTCAAAGTTATGATCTCCCAAGCTATACTCAAAATTAAACATGGTGCTCTACACATGTTTTGTTTGAGGCGTTCAAGCATTCTTCATCTTGCCTTACAAAGTGAAATTCTCTCTACCTTATCTTTTGAGATGGTGTTATATCATTCTTGACAATTTCCATTCATGTTTCATGATTCGCATGTTGTCAAGAATGAGTTATTTTAAATCCATCAATCTCTTTGTCGGAGTAATCTTGGTATAGATTTCACCTAAAGGCTTCCCTAAGGAATGTTGCTAATTGTGGTGTCTATCGATAATCCAAATTCCCACCTATTCTCGCCGTGAAAGAAGTTTTTCATCTCTTTGGTGCTCTCAATCAAATCAATGGTTTCCATTAGTGGTAGAATTTCACCTCTAGTTTTGAGATGTTTTCATAAGTCCATGAGGAGTATATCATTTTATTGTTGATTTTCCAACAACTCCGTTCAACCCTTCTTTGCAAGGATGTTTTTCCAATTTATTTGTGGTAGAGGATGTTTTCTCTTCTCCGTTCTTTTCATTCTATTCTTTCATTTCTTCCGGAGGCATTGTGATGTTGCTCTCTTCACCCTTCCTCTTGTTTTGCCAAGATCATGTTATTTTCATGCTTATCCATTTAACCGGAGTGTTGCATCCTATTTTCAAGCTCTTTCCATCTTATCAAGTTCCTTCTCTTTCTACTGGAGCGCTGCTCAAATTCTCTTGTATACCTTTCTTCTCTATTCAGCCGGGGTGGTTTTAAATTCTTTCGTGACCCTTCAGATCTTGATTCATGTGTTTGCAAACTACAAGGTTCTCATAATGTTCCTTGTTCCTCTTTTCTAACAGAGTGTTTTCAACTTCGTTCATCTCTATTGTATTATTTCTTGCAAGATTCTTCAAACCCTCAAGGTTCTTTGGCTTCACTCGTTTGTCAAAGAAGCGACTTTGTTTTACCTCTTGCTTTTCCATTTCTATCTGGTGCCATCCCTAGGATCTCGGGCGAAGATCCTCTGTTAGTGAGGGAGAGTTGTGATGCCCCGAGATCGACGATCTAGGCGCCTTCCATGTTTTTCGTGTCACCGTGTGTTTTATTTGTGTGCTGCATTCATCATGGCATCATTCACATTGCATCGGTACTCCGTTGTCGTCATTGTTTTCAAAATTTGCATCCGCTCGTAGTTGTCATTTGTACCTTGTCTCTGCTGACCTCCTCTCAGATCAACCGGACCCTTGTCTTATCTTTTATATTCTCCTTGGTCTTTTGTCAGGCCCTTGTCTTTGTCGACCTCTCTCAGACCCCCTCGCAACCTAGTCCGAAACTTCCCTAAACCCAATCCGAGTTGTCGTGACCGTTGGGTCCGGATCATCCCCAAACATCCCCAGAATATCTCCGGTTCTTTGTTACACTATCCTAGCATATTTTCGCAGGTCGTCCGATTACGATCGGAGGGACAAGATATCCCATAACTTAATCCCACTGCTATATATATAAACCGATCAACCCTAGCCTAGTCTCCTGTCCCATCCATCCTTTCGCATCGCGCCGCCACCAACCCGCCTGGTCTCCTCCTCGACTTCCCCACCTAGCCAACCACCATCCATCTCAGATCCACCCCCCTCCAACCGCAGTCTCCGACCACCTCCCGTGATTCCCCCGCACGTAGCCAACCCCGAGGGCACCCCTGGATCCTCTACTTCGAGCACCTCCATGGAGCCAAGCTCCTGCGCCTTCTCTTGTTCTTCCCGAGGGCCAGCAGAGCTCACCAGCCTCCTCTGCCTCTTCCCCGCCGCTGTTTGTTGACCGAACCAGCAACAATGTCGCCGCAACTCCTCCGCAACCCCGAGCGCCCCTCGTGAGCCCCTGCTTCCTTGCGCTCCATCGCCGTCCCGCTCGTCCCAGCCTCCTCTAGTCTCCAGCCGCGCTGGAGCTTCCCCAGCCGTGCGCCTCCTCCCTCACCCAGGGGAGCCCCGTCCTCCCGTGCCTGCCCGTGCGTCGGGCGCGACGCCGGCAAGCAGCAGCAGCAACCAGGCCATCCCGCCTCCTTTTCCCCGTGCTGTTTCTCTTTGTGGTTGTCCCTCTTCTCTCTCCCATCTCAAATTCTCACCTCTCTCTCTCAGGTGAACCTGGCCACCATGGAGCCCCCTCATCGGCAAGCTGCCCAGGTCCCGCTGCCCCGCGGCGTTCCCAGCGGATCGCCTCACCCGTCATCGCTGGGTCCGGCGGGAACCAGCCAGAGACCGTCCCTGCAACTCCCGTCGGCCGCCCCGGATCTCATCTCCGGCCCCGTCCCTACCTCCTCATTGGACGCGTCGCCCGCTGGATCTGCGCCGCAGGCCCTCGCCGGAGTCGTGCTAAGTTCCCCCCTGCTTCATCTGCCTCTTGTTCGTTGAAGAGACGACGAGCGCTCGTCCTCGAGCGTTGACCACAACAGCGGGCGCCTCGTCCACGTCCTCAGGAGAACCGACCCCACGCGTGGGCCTCGCAGCCACCGCCAAGCTTTGCGGCCTGCTGCCACCACCGTCTGGGCCGTGGCCCATGGTGATAACCCCAGCCGCTGCCCTGTTTCAGATTCGGCCCAACGCATGTTTTTTTCCTAGACGATTTTGCTAATTTTCCAGAGAATGCAGTGTTACAGAAAAAACTCTGATACTTTATTCATTTAATATCTCACAAACGATGCACTGGTTTAAAACGAACTATACATGTAAAATAATCAGAATTTCATCTAGTTTAATAATTTACAACTTTCATCCATGTTTAAAATGTAATCTTTCTGTTTGCATTAGTTTGCATAAATGACATGTTAAAATGCTTTATTTCATAACTAATTAACCGTAGCTTCGAACTTAATAAACTTTATATGTAAATGGGGTAAAAAAATGCATAGATTAACATGGTGCACTCTTTTTTTTCTATTTAACAACAATAAAATTATGTAATAGCCAGAATAGTACCAAATTCAAATATGACATGTGGGGATTTACCAGAATTGTTGTTTGTTGTTTCCGGCCTCATTTAAAATTGCGTAGATAGGTAGTTTTCTTATGCTTCACCTCTTGCCATGTTAACCAATATTTAATATTGTTGAGTAGCTAAACGAGGGAGAACTAAATAAATGTTGTGGTGTTTCATCAATATGCAGCTCGTTGCATATTGAGCTCCACTTAATTTGTAGTGTTGTTTGTTGGACTTCGCCATGCCATGCATATTTAAATCGGACATGCGTCATACTTGATTGTGCATCATGCCATGGTTATGATATGTGTGTTTACTATGTTGTTGTCGATGTTCTGGGAATGACGGTCCCCAGATTTGCCTGCCTGCGGCCTGCGGCGTGGCTCAAGCAGAGGCCCAGTACGGCCCGTCTTCATCAACCCAAGCTCAAGACCCTCGCGAGGGGCCAATCCTCGCAGGGCGGACGATGCAAGGCTTCCTCAAGGGCGACCTCACCAGGCAGGCTCGCGAGGAGGCGGAGAGATCAAGGCAGGAGTACCTCGCGAGGTGCTCATGATGCAAGCCATGACGATCGAGACCAGGCGGGCGCCAGCCTGCGCAGTGTCCTCGTTTCCTCTTTGGTGCAAAGGGGGCAAGCGTAGGCATTGAGTACCGAGGCATCAAGCAAAGGTTACCATTTCGGTGCAACGAGACCAAGACCAGCAGAGCGGCTGGACGGAGGTCACCGTGGAGCCCAAGACGGCGTCATCGCCAGTGCCTTTGGCAGTCGAAGACCAACTTTAGTCAGGATAACTTGTACTAGATGTTCCCCTTCAAAATGGCCGTTGTTGGCTCCCTTCCCGCTCAATGTCTGGGAGGAGGACCAGGGCCTTTATAAGTAGAGATAGCCACCACAGTAGAGAGGGAGAGTTCTCACCAGATCCAGAGGTGATCGAACTCACCCAAGTAGTTCACCGCACCAGCCCAAGAACACCTCTTGCGAGGTTGTTCTTCCACTGTATTGTTCATCATCAGCCCCTGAGGCAATCCGCCACACCACACACTGGATTAGGGTATTACACCACAACGGTGGCCCGAACCAGTATAAACCTTGTGTCCCTTGTGTTGTTCATCGTGTAGCTTAGATTCGTAGCGAGGCGTTGGGACGTGGGATGGTAGGGGGAAGATCTTCGCGCGCACCCTAGAGTTCGAACCTTAAGGGTTTTGCCGGAACCCGATATCCGACATTTGGCGCGCCAGGTAGGGGTGTGCCAGAATCTTTCTTCTGTCGTCCTGGGTTCCGCCGCTTCGTCGCCTCCATGTCCGGCAACCCGATGGCCAACGCCGACCGCTGGGCGGCATGGCCTGCCCACGCCAAGCCGCCTGCCCATGGTGACCTCAACCCCGCACCTCAGGCAGCCCGCGCTTCACAGAACGCTGTGGGGCGCGGGCGATGCGGTTAAGCGCCACCTGCCCTCACCCCTCGGCAGGTACGATCAGCAGCGAGGGGGTCAAACCACGTCGCGGCCACAACACCGCACACCCGACGGGAGCAGGCGCACATGAAGGCCGCGCTCACGGTGGCTCGAGAACTGCTACGGTGCAGGCTGCAGGAAAGCGGCCACGACGTGCTGCTGGAGCGCGCCGCTGAGCTCCTGGATGCCGCTGCTTGAGGGCACCTCCATTCTGCGTCCAGCTTCCATCCCAGGCCCCGGGCGGATCACACGGTGGGCCCATCCCTACCCGCGCGCCCGCAGGCGTACCTCAAGGCTTCATCAGCACCAGCTCGACCATCAGCGCTGGACGTCCAACTGTTCCAGCACCGCCCCTTGCGGGCGAGGGCACACGCGCCGCCGCTTATGGCACAGGCGGGCTGCTGCCCTACCACCCCCAAGATGGTGCTTCAAGCCAAACTGCGTGGAGTGTGGGGCACTACGGCGAAGCCTATGGGGCGGCGACCCCGGAGGCTTATGTGCCCCACATGGTAGATTGGGAGTACGCACTAGAAGAAGACCACGACTCGTTCCTCGGGCCAGGCTGGGAGGAAGATACGCCAGAAGCCGAGCCCTTTCAGGAGCCTCAAGGAAGCCTCACCAACCGCACCGGCGGCAACAGCTATCGGGTATCGCTAATCCCTCAGGAGCAAGCTTATGCTAACCATGGGTCGCAGGAAGTCCAAATCACTGCAGTGGAAGGCTGCCCCAGTGCGTCAACCTCCCTCCCCTCAAGATGAGAGCACTGGGGGCTGCAGGAGAAGGGCCAGGAGCCAGGCCCCTCCCCACGGCGTGCAGAGCAAGGTGTTCCTTGAAGGTAGGCCCTCTGCTGGGGAGGTGCCGCAAGGCCTGCCCCTGGGAGAGGACCCGTGGTTGTCGGGGGGACCGCTGGCGTCCCCTTTTCCCCATTGGAGTCGTCCTTGGTTTCCGTTCGCCGTCAATGGTGGTCAAGGGTGGCGCAAGGCGGGGCCCTCATCTGGCGATATGAAGCAAGGCCGGTACCTGTGAAGAAGGCCAAGTGCCTGTGAAGCTCGTCCCCCGTGACACTCTCACATAATAATGAGTTGGGGATGTACACGCCCCGGAGTCTCCGGAGAGCCGCCCTCGGACCTCGGGGGCTCCCTCCCATGCCCAGTGGCAGCACTTAGCTCCGCGCTGGTGAGAAGACATCGAAGACTAGACTAGGTGCTGGACGTGGCCTTTTGCTTTTGCTTCCTTTTATGTGGTCGAGCTTTCTCGCTTCGGATTTAAGTTGAAGTTGAATTTGTGTTTGCGTATGCGGGGAGGGGTGTCTTGTCTTGTTCGCGTGCTTTTTCATTTTCCGTCTCCTGCCCAAGTTGGAATCCGCACTAGCTGCCTCCCCCTCGCGAGCTCCTCACGAGCGGGGATGGGCCCGACACGCGCGCGCATGCCGTCCCGCGGCCGGCGCTCGCTCTTGCAAGGATCTTGCCACATGGTCAACATGTCTCCTGAGGGACCCTCAGAGAGTCGCCACAAGCCTACTCGAAGCTCGCCCAGGATAAAGGTAAAATCACAGCAACCAACTGATCGCAGAGCTCATAACATCATACGGGCGCCCATTCGATGCCGTCCTTAATACCGCGTGGACAACAATCCTTTTTACATGAGGGGCTTCCCCTCCCAAAATGCTCTTACAACCTTTAGGGCCACGCCCGAGCTTTTCTGCGCAGGATAAACAATAGGGGGGGGGGCATAGGATCAATCAGACATGTCGCTCACAGCATCCACTTGGTCGTCTCTAGAAGCATTGCTGGCACCACTGTCGCTATCGCTGGCGTCACCCTCGCCGTCGTTGGCACCGTCTTCGCCGCCGTTCACCACGTCGCCTTCATCAGCAGCGACAACCACCCCGTCATCATCAGAGGTGAAGGCCCGGACAAGTGCATCCACGTTGTCCTCCACCCACCACGCCAAGTTCGCCTTGGATGGCCTCGGGCACCGGGGCGATGGCGGCGTCAAAGTCAAAGTGGGTGTCGATGTTCTGAAGATGGCTGAAGACACGAGAGAATGCCCGTGCGAGTAGGCCATGACTCCTCTCCTCGACAAGCTGACGAGCCCTCTCAGAGCGATTCTCCAGATGCGTCACCACATTGGTGAAGAACTGGAGATTACCGGCGTAGTTGGTCACGTGAGGCTGCTCAGCGGCCGCATGACAGATATTGCCCAAGGACACGTTGGCCCTTTCCCTGAGTGTTCGGAGCATGGGGCCATGCATGTGCTCCAGCGTCTGTCGCTGGCGAATCTCATCTTCGTTCCGCCATGCAACGGACTCTGTGCCATCAACCCTCTACTGGAGGAGAAGCAGCTCGGCGCAGGAGGAGGCCAACTCGGCTGCGTCGTTACTAAGGCGGCTGCGGTGGCCTCAGCACGTTGCATTGCTTAGGTCAGCTTGGTCCTAAGAGCGGCAGTCCTGCCCGTAGCCTCGGCCTTGATCAGCTCAGACCTCTCTTCATACTCGCGCTCAAGACCAGCGCGAGCTTCTGCCATGCGGCGGTCGATCTCTTCTTGGATTCGGACCTCCCGCGCGCCAACATCGTCCTCCACCTGGGTAACCTGGCGCTCCCTCGTCTCCAACTGTTCAAGATCGAGGTTGCGCTCGGCAGCCTCCAGCGCCAATGCTTCCTCATGCTTCTGGAGCTCCTCCTCTTCGGCGGGCGCCCCTTTTAGCGATGCAAGGGCAGACTAGCGCAGCTCCACCTGCTGCTCCAGGGAATTGCACCAGGCTTGAAGCTCCCACGCGCGCTCCTCCGCGATCTCGCGTCGTCGGTCTGCCTCTTGAGCCTCCTCAATGGCTCGGGAGTTGGCCTTTCGCGAGGCCACAAGAGCTGCTTCGGCCTTTGCGTTGTCAAGATCACGCTGGTGGCGCGCAAGACTGACGACCACCTTCAGCTTGCGCCGCTCCTCGACCAGTCGCAGACCTTCGGCTTCAAGACACGCGTCTGCATCCGTGAGCTCTCCATCAAGCTGGCTCATCGCGTACATCGCCTTCCGGAGAAACTCTCGGCGGATGGCGCTGCGCTCCCGCGCACGCCTAAGCACATCGTCAACGTCGTCCTCCTCCATCGGCGTCGGTAGAGGACCCTGAAGTAGTTCGCCCCCTCTCGGCAGGGGGCTGGGGGCTGGCGCCCCCATGATCACCGAACAGGCCCCGCGAGGGACCCGGCCCGGCGCCGATCCATCCCCAGAACAGGAGCCGAAGATCAACTTCAACCACTCGTCGTCCATGATTAGGGGAGGAGCCTGGGGCAAGCTGGTTGTACCCCAGGAAAGCTCGCTAAGGAAGAGCGGCGAGTGCACAGGCTCAAGGCACACCGCGGGTCAGCCCACCTCTCCAGCCGAACTCGTGTCGGGGGTGGCACACAGGCTCGGGACGCTCAACGTCAGCGATGAAGATGAAGCCTAAGGAGGTGGCTTCTTGGTTGGCTCTGTAGGCTCGGCAGGAGGGATCCTGAAAGGCCACAGTCAGCGAAGGGAACAACAAACAAGGAGTTGCAAGAAGGAGGAACTTACTCGTCCATGGCGAAGTACTTCCTGTGCTTCAATGGGCGGCAGGGGCGATCACTGCCACCCGAAGCCTCCTTCCTCTTGCGGAGGGCGCCGAAGTCTATGCGGAACCGACCCAAGCTCTCGACGTGAGGGCCGGTGCGTGGCATGGATGAAGAAGCACCAAGCCGACTTGCATCAAGGGCGCCAGGCTGGGAGGAGCGATCAGGTACCGCCTCTTGGTGGCCTGCCGAGGCCTCGGGAGTTTCAACCTCGGGAGCCGCAGGTTGCGTCCCCTCATCAGCTACCACCTCGGGGCAGGTTTCGCAAGCTCCGGAGGATGATGCCTCGGGAGCCCTGCTTGACATCGGCGTCTCGACACCAGATCTCCCGGCTTCCGGCGATGCTTGTCTCCCTGCACCACCTCCTGAGGCAGGATCGACGTGGGCGATGGGGGTAGGAGCCACGACAACTGGATTCTCGCAGGGCCCCACGAGGTCAGCTGAGCGCAACCCCCATTCGTCGAAGCGGGGCATCTTCCTCGCAAACTCGACCCTGCTCGAGCAAAGATACAAGAGGCCGCCCCAATGTCGGATGCTGCCCGGAGAGGGGTCGCCTGTCAAGACTTTCAGCACGTTCCTCGGCACTTCAGGCGCAAGATCCCCCTCCTGGAGCCTCATGCGGTATTGATGCCCAGTGTGGGTCCACATCGTACGGGAGTGGCGCTGGAGAGGAGCGATGCGGCACTAGAGGAACTCCTTCACCACCTGGGCGCCATCACACTAAGCGTCCTCAACCTCTCAAATCAGCGCCAGATAAAGGCGAGCTGGGGGCTCGTGAGCTTCTCGTGACCCCAGCCTGGATTGGGGATAGCAGGCAATGTCGGATGCGCGAGCAGGGGGCTAGTCACCCCGACATCCACGAACAGCCACCACTCCCGGAACCCGCTCGTGGAAGGGGGAAGGCCAAAATCAATCCCCGACGCAGCCGTCTCTGGCACAGCCTGGAAGCTCACGCACCCCGAGCACTGCGATGGGTCGGTCAGGCGCAGGGAGAAGAAGTGGCGCAGGAGAGCGACGGAAGGGGCAATACCCACCATGGCTTCACAGATGAAGGCAAAGAAAGCAAGAAGAGTAATGGATTGGGGACCGAGATGCATCATATGGATCTGGTAGTGGTAAAGCACCACATTGAAGAAGTCGGAGAAAGGGGGAACCAGGCCCGCCCACAGGGCGTCGGCGAAGAATCGAACCTCCGTGACGATCCTGTCAAAGGAGGCATGGGACGCGGGCCAAGCCGACATCCTTCCGCACTCGTTGAAGCTGGAGGCAAGGGCTGAGCGGACCTTGTCCAAGGCTTCCGGATTGAGTATGAGCGACCAGTCGACGGCGGGCGCAGCCGCCGGAGGCGAGGTGGCCGAAGGCGCGGGCTTCTTCCCCTTTCTCCTTTTTTGTTGGCGCCATGGCAACAGGTGGGGGGCAGATCTCAAGACAGATTTAAGGCAGAAACATAGGCTCAAGGAAGAAAGGGGAACAGGAAGCACACGGGCAGCAAGGAGAGAATAACTGTGTACAGTTTCGTGGCCGCCTAGCCAGGCGGATATTGGGGGAGCGTGGGGAAGCGGAGATGCCCATGTCCAATCAACTGCCACGCGATGCCCAAGGCCGCAGGATGTTGGGGCCCGCGGTGCTCCGCACTTGCCCTTTCGCTTCACTGCTAAGCCATGTCCGAGCGCGCCTTGGGCCCCGGGGCTACTGTCGGTTTTCTGGGAATGGGGGTCCCCAGACTTGCCTGCCTGCGGCCTGCGGCGTGGCTCAAGCAGAGGCCCAGGATGGCCCATCTTCATCAACCCAAGCTCAAGACCCTCGCGAGGGGCCAAGCCTCGCGGGGTGGATGACGCAAGGCTTCCTCAAGGGTGGCCTCACCAGGCAAGCTCGCGAGGAGGCGGAGAGATCAA
This sequence comes from Triticum aestivum, assembly GCF_018294505.1. NCBI lineage: Eukaryota > Viridiplantae > Streptophyta > Magnoliopsida > Poales > Poaceae > Triticum > Triticum aestivum. The sequence goes on along the minus strand of NC_057804.1, from coordinate 234,484,212 downwards.
GGCAGGAGTACCTCGCGAGGTGCTCATGACGCAAGCCATGACGATCGAGACCAGGCGGGCGCCAGCCTACGCAGTGTCCTCGTTTCCTCTTTGGTGCAAAGGGGGCAAGCGCAGGCGCGGTTACCATTTCGGTGCAACAAGACCAAGACCAGCAGAGCGGTAGGTCAGAGGTCACCGTGGAGCCCAAGACGGCGTCATCGCCAGTGCCTTTGGTAGTCTAAGACCAATTTTAGTCAGGATAACTTGTACTAGATGTTCCCCTTCAAAATGGCCATTGTTGGCTCCCTTCCTGCTCAATATTTAGGAGGAGGACCAGGGCCTCTATAAGTAGAGATAGCCACCACAGTAGAGAGGGAGAGTTCTCATCAGATCCAGAGGTGATCGAACTCACCCAAGTAGTTCACCGCACCAGCACAAGAACACCTCTCGCGAGACTGTTCTTCCTATGAACTATTCATCATCAGCCCCTGAGGCAATCCGCCACACCACACACTGGATTAGGGTATTACACCACAACGGTGGCCAAACCAGTATAAACCTTGTGTCCCTTGTGTTGCTCATCGTGTAGCTTAGATTCGCAGCGAGGCATCGGGACGTGGGACGGTAGAGGGAAGATCTTCGTTCGCGCCCCAGAGTTCGAACCTTAAGGGTTTTGCCGGAACCCGATATCCGACAGTTGTTTGCTTCTTTCCGGTGTTGATTCTTAGTTCCGGTATGTTGCGATTGTGAGGATCCGTTCGACTATGTTGGTTCGTCTACTTCATGGATTCGGTCTTCTTCCTAGCGGGATTTCAGGCCAAATGACCATTACCCTGGATCTCACTACTATCATGGCTATGCTAGTGTCTCGATGCTATCTCGATGTCGCGCTTCCTACCACTTGTTTATCAAGCCTCCCAAATTGCCATGACAACCTCTAACCTTTTTCACCCTTCCTAGCAAACCGTTGATTGCCTATGTTACCGCTTTACTCAGCCCTTCTTATAGCATTGCTAGTTGCAGGTGCCATTGCAGGTTGTTCCATGTTGCGACATGGATATCTTGGGATATCAAAATATATCTTTTTTAATTAATGCATCTATATACTTGGTAAAGGGTGGAAGGCTCGGCCTTATGCCTGGTGTTTTGTTCCACTCTTGCCGCCCTAGTTTCCACCATACCGGTGTTATGTTCCTTGATTTTGCATCCCTAACACGTTGAGGGATTATGGGCCCTCTTGACAGTTCGCTTTGAATAAAACTCTTCCAGAAGGCCCAACATTGGTTTTACCATTTGCCTAATAACAAGTAAAACTTAAATAGGGGATTTTCTCCGGACCCCTAGTATTTTTAATCAACCCCCGGTCCAGTGCTCCTCTGAGTGTTGGCACAAACTAGAGCACCGTGCGGGACCGCCCCTAGGCAACTTGGGGTATTTGGCTCCTATACGCTTCGCTCATCTGTGGTGCCCTGAGAACGAGATACGTGCGGCTCCTATCGGGATTTGTCAACACACCAAGAGGTCTTGCTGGTTTTGTTTTACCATTGTTGAAATGTCTTATGCACTAGGATCCCGAGTCTGATCGGATGTCCCGCGATGGAGGATTGTCTCCTCAGATCGTGAACTTGTAATGGGCTAAGTTGGGACACCCTTGTAGGGTTTGATCTTTCGAAAGATGTGCCCACGGTTATGTGGCAGATGCGAGTTTTTAATATCTGGTTGCAGCAAACTTGACACCAGACTCGATTTAACATATACCAACCACATGTGTAACCATGATGGTCTCTTTTCGGGTGAGTTCAAGAAGAGAACACGGCGGGGTTATGTTTGAGCATAAGTAGTTTAGGATCACTTCTTAATCATTACTAGTTTGCGACCGCTTGCGTATTTCATCATCTTACTCTTGTACTCGTAAGTTAGTCACCATACAATGCTTAGTCGCTTGCTACAACCTCACCACTTATCCATTCCATGCCCATTAAGCTTTGCTAGTCTTGATACCCATTGTAATGGGATTGTTGATTCCTCGTGGCTCACAGATTACTATAACAATAGTTGCAGGTACATGTAATGCGATGATCTGACGCGAGTGTGATGCTTGCTTGTTTGGAGTTCTTCTTATACTTCTTCTTGATTCAAGGGATATAGGTTCGGGTCGGGGAGCCTGGGCTAGCAGGGTGGATGTTGCTCTTCTTTTTTGTTTGATTTCATCCGTAGTCGGATCCTGCTCTTCTCCATGATGAATGCTCTGTATTGATGTATTGTTGTAACTTGTGGCGAGTGTAAGCCTTTATATTGTATTCCCATCTATTCAGTACATGGTATGTTGTAATGATATCCACCTTGCTATGCGCTCGGAATGTGGTTGTGCCCCAATCACGAGTTCATCACGTGATCGGGATAGAATCCCATCTTGGGCCCTACAAAACAACAGTGCTGAGTATGAAGGACTGCTTGCCGGTCTCAGGATCGCAGCAGACCCTGGAATAAGAAAGCTCATTATCGGAGGCGAATCACAGTTGGTTGTGAAGCAAGCCCATTGATGGAATAATATCTTGATGATGTGAGGAAATTGGAAGTGAACTTTGATGGATTGCAAACCGAGCACGTTCTTCATGCAGAGAACAACATTGCAGATAATCTGTCAAAGTGTGCCGCACTCAAGCTACCTGTGGAACCAGGGAATTTTGTGCTCCACTTAACTTAGCCATCCGTAACACCATTAGTTGGGCAGAACAAAAGAAGAAAGTGGAAGTCTAGCAAGTACTTTCCTGCCAATCTCCTAGAAGCTGTCAGCAATGATGTTGCCGGGCATAGCGACAAGCTTGCCGGTGAGCAGCAGGCTCCGGCAAGGAATCAAGTTCTTACTATCGAGACAAGCGCTCCTGTAGCGAAAGAAATTCCTTTAGTCCTTGTCGTCGAGCCATAGGCTCCGGCATGGGAACATCATATTATCGAATTCCTTCAGACAAGAGAACTTCCCAAAGATCAAGAAGAATCTCAAAGAGTAGCACATCAGTCTAGTATGTATCAGTTTGTCGGCAATGACCTATACAGAAAGAGACCAAATGCGGTGAAATTGAATTGTATTTATCAGGAAGATGGAGAGAAGTTGTTGGCGGAGATACATGAGGGGATATGTGGATCACACATAGGATCAACTAGCAAAAGGGCCCATGCATTGCAACGGGAGAGAAGAATATCACGCAGTCTTAATTTACAAGAAATGGTCTATAATCCAAGCATTTGTAGCTACAACACAAACAAAAATGGTCTTTACCAACAAAAGCGCAAGTTCAGGATTCCACATGTCTTCTATTTAAACAAGGGCTGCATGTAGATTTAATACGTACAAAGAAACATGCAAGCGATCTTCAATTTTGTCTCCAGTCCTGATTTTGTTGAGATGTTCATCCACAATTCTGATCAGTACCAATATGAAAGAAAGACGGATAATACACTGTTGATTAAGATTGCACCCTAGATAGTTTTTTTAATGGTTAACATGTAAAATAACATCATATTCAGATTCTACATATTTTTCTAATCAAATTCCATATATAACATGTTAAATTTGGAGTTACGGTTTAGAAGATATAAGTATTTAAAAAAACATTTGATATGTACTATGGGTTTAATGCTAGAAACATCAGGGAGTTTTCTCTAAAATAGTATGACGGACTAAGAATACCTATTTCTTTTATTAGTAGGTATAGATGGCCCTTGTCGACAGAGCTTTCCGGCAAGGTGTCTTTTGGCCCTCCAGGATGCAACTAAGCAGTAACCAAGTGTGAAGCATGTCAGTTCGATTCAAAACAATCCCATCAGTCAGCTCAAGCTCTTCAAACGACCCCTCTCTCTTGGCCTTTCTCGGTTAGGGGGCTCGACATACTGGGGCCATTCCCATGCGTTGTCAGGGACTTTGAGTACTTGTATGTTGTAGTCGACAAGTTCACAAAATGGCCAGAACTAGAGCCAGTGAGGAAGGAGATAGCATAGTCAGCGGTCAAGTTTTCCAAAGGACTAGTTTACCATTTTGGAGTTCCCAACAGGGTCATCACCGACAACGGCACACAGTTCATGAGCCGCACCTTCATGCAGTGCCTTGATGACCTTGGCAGCAAGATATGTTTTGTATCAGTTGCTCACCCAAAGAGCAATGGCCAGGCGTAAAGAGCAAATGATGAAGTGTTGCGTCGGCTCAAGACAAGAACTTTTGACAAGCTGCACAAGTGTGGAAGAAGTTGGATTGATGAGTTGTTAGCGGTTCTTTGGTCAATCAGGATGACACCAAATCGAGCCACTAGCCAGACATCATTCTCCCTAGTCTATGGGGCAATAGCTATCCTCCCCACAGAACTCATGTACGGGTCACCTCGTGTGCTCACTTATGATGATCTTAAGCACGACTAGTTGTGTCAAGATGATGCCATGCTCCTTGAGGAAGATCTTCTCTAGGATGCTATATGTGTTGCATGTTACCAGCAAGCTTTGCATCGCTATCATAGCCGCAAGGTTAACGCTAGGAGCCCTGAGGAAGGCGACCTTGTTCTTCGGCGAGTTCAGTCCGCCAAGAATTCAAAGAAGTTGACACCGAAGGGGTAAGGCCCTTAGCGGGTGGTACGAGTCACTAGGCCTGGCGTAGTCCGCCTAGAGACCGAAGATGGCACTCCAGTGCATACCTCATGGAATAGTGAGCATCTTCGCAAGTTCTACCCATAAGGTGCGGGTTGCCGGGATGCCCGACAACCACCTTTTGTACAAGTTTGCTGGCAAAGCATGTAACACGTTGTACAATGCCAGACGCAAACCCTGTGGATCAGTGAAATAAAGCTAAGTGTTCCACAACTCTTGTCAATTCACATGTTTAATTATAGAGAAAAGTATAGTTTTCGTCCCTCAATTGTTAGCGAAGTCTATATTTGATCCCTCAACTACGAAACCGGACAACCTGCACCACCATCTCTTAAAACCGGACAAGTTTAGTCCCCTGACTCAACCAAAGCGGTATCCATGCTGGCTTAACATGATTTTGACCGGGTCATGTCCAGGTGGCGATATTTCTGTTTCTTTTCATCCATCTCCGGTGTAGTCATTTCGTCAACAGTTGACTTGCAATTGCTGCACCTTGCCACAACTGAGCGCGCGGTCAGTCGACGAGCCATCGCCGCCATCATAGATGGTCGTGCTAACTACCATGCACAGCTGGCCACCCTGCTAGCCACTAAACACGCTGCTCCAAGTCTTCATGTGAGTTCATGCCTCCTCATGCACCTGCTTTCATCCGCCACATCTCTTGCCGGTGTGCCTGCTGGCCACTCCTCCGGACGCCTGAAGACCACACGGGACATGGCTACCACCTGCACCACATGGCACAACAAGCATCCACCACGACCTCTCCTCGTGCCCGAGTTTTCCATGAAGGCGCGCGGGGGAGTTACACGGCGCCGCTGGCCCGTGGAGTCACAAACGTCGAGCAACACGAAATACAATGGGAGAGATGGAGGTTCGTGCTGCGCTCGACGGCGAGGTACGCGCCTCCGCCTACTCAACATGCTGACCCAAGCGATGAAGCGAATGACCGCGCATGAAGGCCGACGACGACGGCGAATACCACCATATCCGCGAGGTGCCCCACTCCGGCCACGACGGTGACGTGCTCCATCCCTGCGACGAGCAGGTCAAGCCGCGGCGATCCCCTCTCCTGGCGTCGTGCTCACCTTGTCGAGGCCAGCAGCAGCAACATACGAGAGAGAGTAGGGAATCAGGAGGTCAATTTGTGGTTTCTTTGCCATGTCAACATGGATTAGTCAAAACCGGGATGAGTCAATTTGTGGTTTAGTCAAAACATGGATTAGTCAATTTGTGGTTTCTTTGCCATGTCAACATGGCATCACCGGTCAAAACTAAAAGGAGGGATCAAACTTATCCGGTTTTAAGAGTTGGGGGTTCAAGTTGTCCAGTTTTGTAGTTGATTGGTGGTGGATTGCCTCGAGGGCCAGAGGATGAACTAGTACAATGGATGAACAACCTCAGGAGGTGAGGTATTCTTGGGCTCAAGAGAGCTGGTGAAGGAGGAATTTCTTCGCTCCGTTCGGATATCTCTCTCCCTCTCCCCCTCTTCTATGGTGGTGGCTAAGTCCTATTTATAGTGGCCTTGGTCCTCTTCCCAAATGTTGGGGGGAAGGGATCCCACAAGGCCGGGTTTGAAGGGGGACAAGAAGTACATCCTATCCTGACTAAAGTGATCTTCGCCTGCAAAAGCCTCTGGTCGTGACGCTGTGGTGGGCTCGGAGATGACCTCCGTCTCGCCGTCCTGGCAGTCTTGGTCTTGCTGCACCAGAATGGAAACCTTTGGCTGATTCCTCGGGACTCCACGCCTGCTACTTGCCTCCTTTGCACCAAAGAGGAAACTGGTACTCTGCGCTCGCTGGTGCCTACCTAGCCTTGATCGTCATGGCTCACGTCAGCTGAGCCTCATGAGGTGCACCTTGTCGGCATTCTGTATATGAGGGTACCCAGACTTGCCTGCCCGCGGCCCGCTGCATGGCCCCATCGACGGCCTGGTACAACCCAGATTCAGTAGCAGCAACTCAAGACCCTCGAGAGGGGCCAAGCCTCGCGAGGCGGATGACACCAAGACCCCTAAGGGGATCGGCCTCCTCAGGCTGGCTCCCGAGGAGCGGAGACTTCTATGAAAGGTGCACCTCACGAGGCGCAGAGTACCAGTTTCCTCTTTGGTGCAAGGGAGGCAAGCAACAGGCGCGTAGTCCCGATGAATCAGCCAAATGTTTCCATTCCGGTGCAACAAGACCAAGACCGCCAGGACGGCAGGACGAAGGTCATGGCCGAGCCCACGCAGCCTCACGATTAGAGGCTTTTGCAGGCAAAGACCACTTTAGTCAGGATAGGGTGTACTTCTTGTCCCCCTTCAAATCTGGCCGTTGTGGGATGCCTTCCTGCCAATATTTGGGAAGAGGACCAAGCCCACTATAAATAGGACTTAGCCACCACCATAGAAGGGGATCGGATCCATTCTCATCTGACCACCTCACCAGCTCTCTTGAGCTCAAGAACACCTCACCTCTCGAGGCTTGTTCATCCTGGGCACACCGAGGCAATCAACCAAAAAGCTGGAGTAGGGTATTACACCGCAAGGTGGACCAAACCAGGATAAACTGCTGTGTCTCTCTGTCCCTTTGAGCTCGACGCGCTAGGCTTTGAGAATTGTGGGTAGGCAGGTTGGGTAGGTTGAGATCTCCGCACGTTCCCCAGAGTTCGAACCTATCAAGGGTTTGCAGAACCCGTAATCTGACATTTGATGCGCCAGGTAGGGGTGCATTAGATCTTCTCTTCCGTCGACCGGTCCGCCGCTACTCCATCGACACCATGGCCGATGCCCAGAGTGCTCACGTTGAGCACTGGGTTGTCCGAGCTTCTTCAACAGCACCTTCCGGCGAGGAAGACCTCCACTCTGTCCTGCTCGCAGCCTGCGCCCCGCCTGGTGCCGTCGTCCGCGGGAGGCGTGGGTCACATCCCCCTCCTCTTGCGCCGCGTCGCAACCGCACCGCCGCGCAGTCTTTAAGCTACGCCGCGGCAACAACACCACACACTCGCCGGGAGCAGGCGAACATGCGAGCCATGATCATCATGGCGCGAGAACTACTAAGGTGCAGGCTGGCGGAAAGCGGCCGTGACACCCTACTGGAGAGAGTTGTCGAGTTGCTGGATGCGGCATGCAGGGGCGCAACACCATTCTTCACCTTGCCCACGTAGCAAGCCATGGCAGGGGCACACGCTCACCCTTGCCACACCCACGCGCCCCCTCCCAGGGCCCCTGAAGAGCCTCTAGGCGTTAGCCTACCTCACGATGTGGCCCGCACTACTTCAACCATGCCGCCTCGGGGCGGGGCGACTCCGAGCAACCTCCCCTGGGGTCACGCTTGGGCACCGCCCCTCGGTTACAAGGACATGATGACAACCGAAGAGGGAGAAAGCACGATGCAACCAGGCAGCGACTCAGGCACGGCCAGCCCGAAAGCCTACGTGCCCATTGCAGTGGACCTGCGGTACGCGCCGGGAGAAGGCCCCAGCCGATCCCCCATGCTAGGCTGGGCGCTAGAGATGCACGAAGCCAAGGCTCTTTGCGAGCCTCTGCAAGGCTCCACCAATGCCTTCGACAACAACAACCACTGGGTACAAATAACGCCTCAGAAGCACGCTTGCGCTAACCATGGATCACAGGTGAACCAGGGCACAACCACTGCCAGGGCTCCCAGGGAGGCAGCCCAGCCGCAGGAGCACTAAGGGCCTTGGGAGCGGTGTGGGGGGAGCCTGTCGGTGTTCTGGGAACGGGGGTCCCTAGTATTGTCTGCCTGCGGCCTGCAGCGTGACTCAACCAGTGGCCCAGTACGACCCGTCTTCGTCAACCAACATTCAAGACCCTCGCGAGGGGCCAAGCCTCGCGGGGCGAACGACACAAGGCCTCCTCAGGAGTGGCCTCACCAGGCCGGCTCGCGAGGAGGCGGAGAGATCAAGGCAAGGGGTAACTCGCGAGGTTCCCGTGGCGCAAGCCATGACGATCAAGACCAAGTGGGTGCCAGGAGGGCGCCAGCCCGCGCAGTGTCCTCGTTTCCTCTTTGGTGCAAAGGGGGCAAGCGCAGGCGCGGAGTACCGTGGCATCATGCAAAATTTCCATATCGGTGCAACAAGACCAAGAACAGCAGGATGGAGGTCACTGTGGAGCCCAAGACGGCGTCACCACCAGCGCCTTTGGCAGGCGAAGACCACCTTTAGTCAGGATAGCTTGTACTTGTTGTCCCCTTTCAAAATGGACGTTGTTGGATCCCTTCCCGCTCAATATTTAGGAAGAGGACTAGGGCCTCTATAAATATAGCTAGCCACCACGGTAGAAGGGACAAGTTAAGTCCATCTACACAACACACCAGCCCAAGAACACCTCTCCTCGCGAGGCTGTTCTTCCCCTATACTGTTCATCATCAGCCCAAGAGGCAATCCACCACCACACACAGGAGTAGGGTATTACACCACAACGGTGGCCCGAACCTGTATAAATCTTGTGTCTCTTGTGTTGTTCATCGATTTACTTTAGGGATCGCGACGAGGCTGAGAGCTATATTCGGTAGGAGGAGATCTTCGTGCACACCCCAGTGTTCGAACCATAAGGGTTTTGCTGGAACCCGATATCCGACAGAGCCCGGGGCCAGGGCCTCCCCTGTGTTGTGCGGAGCAAGACACTGCTTGGAGGTAGGTCCCTCGCCGGGGAAGGCACCGGCGAGCCCTCCCCCCCCCCCCGACGGAGGGCCTACGGTCGCCAAAGGCGCCGCCAGCGTCCCCCTTGCCCCTTGGTCTCGTCCTGGTTTCCGTACTCCCCAACAATGGTCGGGGGCGGTGCAGGGCGGGGTCCTTGTTGGGCGACATGAAGCAAGGCTCCGACCTGTGAAGGTCTCCACTCGTGACACTCTCACGTAATAATGAGTGGGGATATACATGCCCTGGAGTCTCCTGAGCGTCGCCCTAGGGCCTCATGGGGGCTCCCACCCACGTCCAAGTAGAAGTACCATGCTCTGCGCTGGCCGTTGACACTGTCCCCCAATGACTATTCCCATGCCTAGTGGAAGTACTTAGCTCCGCGCTGGTGAGAAGACCTGAAGACTAGCTAGGCGCCGGACGTGGCCATTTGCTTTTGCCTCTCGTTCTGTACCCAATTCGTCAGATTTTTGGAATGAACTTGGCTCTTGTGTGTTTACCAAAATAAAAACATGGGGAAGTTTTCTTGTCTTGTGTCATTCTCTCGCTTTCAGATTTTGTGTTTTTTAGCGGGGCTCGTGCCTGTTGCCCCTCCCCCAAGCGCCTCGCAAGCGGGGGCTGGGTGCGGTGCGCGCGCGTCGAGCATGATCGGGCCGACCCCAAGCATGCAAAGGTTTCCCCCTAGGGACCAGGGATGAGGCCATCCTTGAGGGCCATGGGAAACCAGTTCGCCATGATCTTCCCGTCGCCGATGGCCGCCTCGATGCTCAGCTCGTAGAGCTGCAGGAACTCGGCGGGGTCAGCGGTGCCGTCGTAGCATGGGGGCAGGTCAGGCTTGAACTTGCCCGTCCAGACAATGTTGCGCAGCTCCAGGGTGAACGCGCGGCACTCCGCTGTGTTCATGGGAGCCCGTCCGGGTGGTGGAGCCTGGTCTTGGTGCTCCCACGCCGCCGCCACCACAGGTGAAGCACGTTCTTGACGTGGAGGTGCTGGAAGCGCACGTGCATCTTCTTGGGGCCGCCGCACCACTTGACAGCTCGCTTCTTCGCGGTCAGGCGGCTAGCGCTTCGGGTCGCGCTGTGGCGCTGCTCGCCTTGGCTCGAGGCACGTCGCCCACGGCAGGCGGTTGCTGAGGCAGTGAGCGTGCTGGCGCAGTGAAGTCTCCAGCGGTGCTGACGAGCTCGGCGATGCGTTCGAGCCACTCCTCATAGAAATTGTTGACTGGGAGGTAGCGAAGGAGTTCCCGCGCCATGAGCAGAGCAGATTGTGCGTTTGCCGGGATGCGACACGCGTGGAAGGACAAAACGACCAGAGTCAGTGATGGAGTGGCAGTTCGCCCATCGCGGCGTACGGAGGGGTGCAGCGATGAAGCTTACTGGTCGTGGCCAGCAGGGTCCGTCGCGGTGTTGGCCGCTGGTGACGGAGGACGACGAGGATAGTGGTCGCCCTCGGTGCCGTCTGAGCGACGCAGGCGGCGACCGCGGCCCGGCGCTGGGCGCGAGCCCGACATGCGTCAGCCATGGAAGTTTCAGAGTAGTGGTAGATCGATTGACGAAAGAGAAGATCCGATGCACCCCTACCTGGCGTGCCAAATGTCGGATTTCGGGTTCTGCATACCCTTGAGAGGTTCGAACTCTGGGGTGCATGTGGAGATCTCAACCTACCTAGCCTGCCTACTCGCGATCCTCACAGCCTAGCATGTCGAGCTCAAAGGGACGGGGAGACACAACAATTTATCCTAGTTCCGGCCACCTTGCGGTGTAATACACTACTCAAGCTTTGTGGTGGATTGCCTTGAGGGGCAGAGGATGAACTAGTACAATGGATGAACAGGCTCAGGAGGTGAGGGGTTCTTGGGCTCAAGAGAGCCGGTGAAGGAGCTGGATTCGCTCCATTCAGATCTCTCTCCCTCTCCCCCTCTTTTATGGTGGTGGCTAAGTCCTATTTATAGTGGCCTTGGTCCTCTTCCCAAATATTGGCGGGAAGGGATCCCACAATGACCGGATTTGAAGGGGGATAAGAAGTACATCCTATCCTGACTAAAGTGGTCTTCGCCTGCAAAAGCCACTGGTCGTGACGCTGCGGTGGGCTCGGAGATGACCTCCGTCCTGCCGTCCTGGTGGTCTTGGTCTTCTTGCACCAGAATGGAAACCTTTGGCTGATTCGTCGGGACTCCACGCCTGCTGCTTGCCTCCTTTGTACCAAAGAGGAAACTGGTACTCTGCGCCTGCTGGCGCCTGCCTAGCGCCCACCTGGCCCTTATCGTCATGGCTCACGTTAGCTGAGCCTCATGAGGTGCACCTTGCATAGAAGTCTCCGCTCCTCGGGAGAGAGCCATAGGAGGGGACCCCCTTGGAAGTCGTCAGCCTCGCGAGGCTTAGCCCCTCGTGAGGGTCTTGTGTTGTTGATGCTGAAGCTGGGCATACCAGACCGTCCATGGAGCCACGTAGTGGGCCACACGAAGGCAAGTCTGGGTACCCCCGTATCCAGAACGCCGACAACATGGATGATTAACGAACCGTCAAGGTTCGATATCAATATTTTCTCTTCTTTCTTTTTTTCAAAGCACAGAAGGTTGCCTTGCGTGCATGTTTGTTAGGGGGGATGATAAGAAGTACAACCAAAAGAGAAGCTAAGTTGAAAACTTTCAAACAATTTTCTTTGTTGTAGAGCTATCTTCCTTGAACGTTTTTGGCTTTTGTACGGAAAACTTGCATGCCAAGGAACCTTGTCATGATTAGATGCACTCTTATTTTTGTTTTGAGTCCGCTCAACAAAATAAGCAGTTGTGTTAAGACTGCCAAGAGACCTTGCTGGCAGCGGCATTGCTAGCAGGCTCCTAAGGATCCATTCCTCAAGCACTCGCGACAAATGTGTGCACCCGCAAGTTTCCACACAACATAGGGAAAACACCATCCAAGAACAGAATCGAATAAGGAGAAACAACACACATTCATCAAACTTAATAAACATTGGGTATTTAGTCGAAAGTGCCCGACGACGTTTTCTTGCATCCCCGCAGGGTACATTGGAATGTTGGGGATATCGCTTATCGGGAACTTATCGATCGACCCGTGATAAGGGGTAAATCGGCTAGTTTATCGGCATATCGGTTGATTTATCGCCATATCGGCTGATTTGTCAGCCGATTTATCTTATCGGTCAGACACTGGTAAGCGATAAATGGGCCGATTTATCAGAATATTGGAAGATATCAAGAACAGTAGAAGAGCAAAAGGAAATATAAATAATCTAGGGCGCGACTGATCTTTAGAATTCGACTAAAGTACCATATGTACTTAGTCAGAATCGTCGCCCTCACTCTTGACGCTTGGAGAGCTCTCTACATCATCAGTCTCGCTGGAGGAGTCGAAGTCACTGTCGCTCGAGCTCTCTGTGCAGCACTCTAGACGGCAACCAGAATCCCCGAAGAACTTCATGAATAGTGTGGCAGATCCATCAAATTTGAAATGGAGGATATGCCCACGTCCTAACCCACAGGAGCGGCCGAATGACCTCCAGCCCCGTGCCAGATACATAATGTCGTTGGGGAGATCTCGGTCGACACCTAGGTGGGGCCATTCCTACAGCCGTCCGCCTGCAGCCACATCCCTGAGGGCCGAATGTCTTACATCACTCTTGCAAAGGGGTTTGGAAGCCGTAGCCAGCTGAGTGGCTGATGGTGTAGTGCTGCGGTAAACTCATGCACTGATTCCGTCACATGAGCTTCCGCCTAGGGAGGAAGGGCAAGCACTCCTCCATGGACCTGATCCCGGACGCCATGGATCCCACAACTTTGATTCATACCTCTCCCACGAGTGTTGGGGCCATCTCCCACGATCATGATGATGATACGCCCCTGGCCTCTTGGAGAAGCTCTTGTGGTGATGGTTGAAGCTCGAGCCCAACCCCTACCCATTGTCATCGAAATAATGGATTTCTGGAGGAACAGCTAGGGGAAGATGAAGGAGGAAGACGGTGGTGATTCACTGGAATGGGAAGAGGTAAATGAGCAATGCCTTTCGTGGGTTCTACTTATGGGAAAGGCGCAGGGGCTCACTCTTTAATGTATAAAGAGACCATTCCTCGTCAAGTGCTGTCGGAGTCTAGGATCTGCGTCCATGAAACTCTCCAAGAACTAGGGTTCGAACACAGGTGGGCTTTGCTTGGCAACCTAGAACCCGACTGTAACGCCCCGGATTCGATGCGTCAGGTGTCTGCCAGTTATTTGCCGTTTTTTCCATGTCGTTTGCTTGCGTGTTGCATTTTTCCATGTCATCATGTGCATCTCTTTTTGCATACGTGTTCGTCTCATGCATCCGAGCATTTTCCCCGTTGTCCGTTTTGCAATCCGACACTCCTATGTCCTCCGGTGTCCCCTTTTGTCTCTTATTATGAGCGCGTGTTAAAAATTCTCGGAATGGATCGAGGTTTTCCAAGTGGCCTTGGTATAGCACCGGTAGACCGCCTGTCAAGTTTCGTGCCATTTGGAGTCCGTTTGATACTCCAACGGTTAACCAGGTAGCCGCAAAGGACTCTTTTGTGTGCAGCCCAACACCCCTCCAAAGTGGCCCAATAACCCATCCAAACCCCCTCCATGCTCTTGGTCGTTCGATCACGATCGCGTGGCCGAAAACAGCTCCCCGTTTGGACTCTCCTAGCTCCCTCTACCTATAAATATACACCTCCCCCCGAATTTTCGAGGTACAAACCCTAAAAATCTTCCCCTCTCTGCGTCGGACATGTCCGTCCGCCACGGACACTCTGCGCCGCCGCCGCCCCGCGACCAATCTCAGGCCGCCACGTGGCCCCCGCGCACTCCCTCCGCCGCAGGCCCGCTCGGCCAAGGCGGGGACCTCCCGGCCCGCGCCCCGCGCCACCGCGCGTCCGAGCCCCTGGCTCCGCCCCGCTCCCTCCGCCGCCGTTCGGCGGGGCGAGCGCTGCCCCGAGTTACCGCCGCGTCCCCGCTCGGCACCCGCCGCCGCCCGGTCGTCCCGCACCCCACCGTGCCCCTGCCGCCTCCCCGCCACCCGGTGCGCCGCCTCTCCGCCGTGGCGCCGCGCCACCTCGTCGCCGCCCCACCGCGCCCCGCAGGGCTGGAGTTCCTCCGCCGGAGCCGCGCCTCGGGCCGCGCCGCCGGCCACTGTTCATCGCCTCACGCCGGCCTCCTCACCAGATCCGGCGGCCCCAAGGCCGGATCCGGCCCCTCCAGCCACCTCCCCGGTGTTTCCCCTCCACTCCGGCGTGTTCTCCGGCGAGATCCGCCTTGCCTCGAAATCCGTGCAGATTTGAGGTTGACCCCGTTTTCCTCCAAGTTCCTGAATTATTTCATCTCATGTGTGCTACTTTGACCTGTCATACCTCGTTGCATACTGCTCCCTTTCGTGCGCATGATATATCAAAATGTTCATCATGATGTGCTCTTCATTTTGTTCCATTGTGCCATGCTTGTTTGAGTTCATATTGATGTCCAAATCATCGTTGCAAGAGTTCTATATGATGTTAACCTGCTGAGACTGTTATAACTTGCTGATTTGTCTTTTTCATTGCATTTTGTGTGTGCATCCTATGAACTTGATGTCTACATGAGTTTTGAGGTACATCATGTCTTCTTTACAGTGGTGCTATCCATGTATTTTTGTGAGTCTTGTAGTGATGCATCGAGCTCGGGAAGTAGGGTACTTGCTGTTACTGTTTTGCTAGGCTGAATATGCTATATCATGATGCTATGTAAACCTGCTGCTACAAGTTATTCTATGCATAATCTGGAGATGTTCACTAAGGATGTTTTGTTACAAATGTCATGATCTATCCATCCATGCCCCTGGTTGCATTTATAGCCTGTTGTAGCTTGTTGTAATCTTGCTCTCAAATTGCTAAATAATGTTGCTCTCAGCCTGTTTACATTAAGTTCAGTTTTGCCATGAGCTTTGCTAGTGATCTATGCACTCTATGAACTTGCTCTTGCCATGATTAGCTTCATAAATGTGTGTTCTTACTGTTGGTCACCTTGTCATGTCATGTATTTCTCTGTGGTGAGTGTTACAGGCTCACCCACATGTCTACTTATCGTTGTTCCTGCCATGTCTGAATCTGTCATATCATTTGCCATGTTTGCATGGAGGCTACCATCTTTTATGTTGATCTTTTGAATTAGTTAAGTAAGGGAGTTTTGTTCTTTGTCTTTAGTATTAGCATCACATGCCTTTGTTTGACATGTTAAGTTCCTGTAACATGTTGTTTGATAGCTCTAAACATTGCAACCTCATGTTATTCCTGTTAAGTCTGAAACTGTTATTATTTGCAATCTTGCCATGTTCTTTTGAGCATGTTATACTGTTTTCTGGAGATAGCTCAGTGTTCATATTTTGTAATGCCTTACCTTTACTTCATGCCCATGCCTTTTGTTCTTACATTGGGATGCTGTAGCATATTGTTTTGATGCTTGTAAGATGCCTAGTTGCTGTTTTGGACAGCTTGTCCTTTAAACTTGTTTCATGTGTATGTGTTGAACCGTTGCTCCGTTTTGAGTGTGCTCTATATGAAACTTGCTTGATTTTGCATGTAGTTTCATATTATCATGTTGCATCCTTGTTTTGAGGTGTTTTCTTGATGTTAGGATGCATTTAGCATCAATGCCATGTTTAACTTGTTTTTCTCACATCTTCTAGGCCGTAGCTCCGAACTAAATGAACTTTATATGTAACTTGACTAGAATCTCGTGCAGATCATCTTGGTGCATCTTAACTTGCTTTTTAACAACTTCAACTTAATGTTTGTTCAGATCTGGACCAACTTCTAAATTTGCATATGAGGGCTTACCGGATTTGTTATATGTTGTTTCCGGCCTCATTTAAACTTGCTTTGATGTGTTGTTCTTGTTTGCATCATCTCTTGCCATGAGTAGCCTCATCTAGCTTTTTCATGCATCATACTTGGTTGAGCATCATGCCATGTCTATGTGTTGTGTGTTTACCTTATTGTTTGCTTCTTTCCGGTTGTGCTTCTTCTTGATAGTTCCCGTTTCGTTGCGATCGTGAGGGTTCGTACGTCTACGCTTGGTTCGTCTTCGTGGCTTCATCTTCTTCATGGATTCGTTCTTCTTCCTAGCAAGATTTCAGGTAAGATGACCGTCACCTTGGATCTCACTAGCATCATTGCTATGCTAGTTGCTTCGTTCTATCGCTATGCTGCGCTACCTATCATTTGCTCTTCAAGCCCCCAGATTGCCATGTCAGCCTCTAACCTTTTTCACCCTTCCTAGCAAACCGTTGCTTGGCTATGTTACCACTTTGCTCAGCCCCTCTTATAGCATTGTTAGTTGCAGGTGAAGTTGAAGATTGCTCCATGGTGGACAGGATTAGGTTGGGATATCACAATATCTCTTATTTAATTAATGCATCTATATACTTGGTAAAGGGTGGAAGACTCGGCCTTATGCCTGGTGTTTTGTTCCACTCTTGCAGCCCTAGTTTCTGTCATACCGGTGTTATGTTCCTTGATTTTGCATTCCTTATGCGGTTGGGTGATTTATGGGACCCCCATGACAGTTCGCTTTGAATAAAACTCCTCCAGCAAGGCCCAACCTTGGTTTTACCATTTGCCTCACCACCACCTATACCCTTCCCTTGGGTCGGCCAACCCGAGGGTCATCTTTATTTTAGCCCCCCCCCCCCGGGCCAGTGCTTCTCTATGTGCTGGTCCGAACTGAGTAGACTGCGGGGCCACCTCGGGGAAACTTGAGGGCTGGTTTTACTCATAGGATGTCTCATCTGGTGTTGCCCTGAGAATGAGATATGTGCAGCTCCTATCGGGATTGTCGGCACATCGGGCAGCATTGCTAGTCTTGTTTTACCATTGTCGAAATGTCTTGTAAACCGGGATTCCGAGACTGATCGGGTCTTCCTGGGAGAAGGAGTATCCTTCATTGACCGTGAGAGCTTGTGATGGGCTAAGTTGGGACACCCCTGCAGGGTATAAACTTTTGAGAGCCGTGCCCGCGGTTATGTGGCAGATGGGAATTTGTTAACGTCCGGTTGTAGATAACTTGACACCAGATTCGAATTAAAACGCATCAACCGTGTGTGTAGCCGTGATGGTCCCTTTTCGGCGGAGTCTGGGAAGTGAACATGGTTTTGAGTTATGTTTGACGCAAGTAGGAGTTTAGGATCACCTCTTGATCATTGCTAGCTTCACGACCGTTCTGTTTGCTCTCTTCTCGCTCTTATTTGCGTATGTTAGCCACCATATATGCTTAATCACTGCTGCAACCTCACCACTTTATCCCTTCCTTCCCCTTTAAGCTTTCCTAGTCTTGATACCCATGGTAATGGGATTGCTGAGTCCTCGTGGCTCACAGATTACTACAACAACAGTTGCAGGTACATGTTTTGTGATGATCATGACGTGACAGCGATGTTTGCTTGTTTTGGAGTTCTTCTTTTGCTTCTTCTTCGATCAGGGGATAGGTTCCAGGTCGGCAGCCTGGGCTAGCATGGTGGATGTCGTTTGAGTTTCTGTTTGTGTTTCATCCTTAGTCGGATGGTGCTCTTATGTAAGATGATGTTGTATTCATGTGGCATTGTATGCCTTTTGTATGTATCCCCATCTATTATGTAATGTTGATGTAATGATATCCACCTTGCAAAACTGTATCAATATGCGGTTCAATCCTTGGTGGGACCTTCGTGTCTCTTTAGGATAGTATCGCATATTGGGCGTGACACCGACGGGGACTATGGCGAGATCATGACGAGCACACTAACTCACACTGGACATGACGGGGGCATGGAAGTTACCCTGGTTCGGGCCACACCGTGCGGTGTAATACCCTACTCCTGCTTACATGGGATTGCTATCTAATGGAGCGCTTGGAGCTCGAGGTACATGAAGCGCGGGCGAGAGAATGGCGTGATCCCCTTACATGGAGGTGGCACTGCCCCTTTTTTAGTGTCTTGGTCCTCTTCCCTGAAAATATGAGCGGCAGAGGGCGGCCACAGGGCGGCAATTTGAAGGGGGACATGCGCCCAGGTTTATCCTGACTAAAGGCGGTCTTTGCCTACTATTGTTGCCATCATGACGTGATGGTGGGCTCGGCTATAACCTCGGCCTTGGCGCGCCGATCCATCCTGATCTTCTTACACCAAAGCGGAAGGCTTTGGGACTTGCTTTGGGGGAGGCAGATGCTCCTGGTCCCTTATCACCAGAATGGAAACTGGTCTTGGTCACGCGCTACCACGCTTATCCTGACAACAGGCCATCATCCATGTGATGGACTCGGAGCCCCACAGCTGGCTCCGTACGATCTCCTTCATGAGGCATCCTCGCAAGAGGGGCCTCGCAAGGTAACCTGGTACTTGTCGATCTTGGCGGGGCTTGGTCGGGCGGCAAGGGGCCTCGTGAGGCAGCTCCCTCTAGATTGGCCGAGGCAGGGCCATACCTTGTGGGCCTGCCCAAGTGTCGCCTCCTGGGCCGGAAATGGACGAGATGTGGTACCCTAACAGCATAATCATTCATATTATTGTTCATTTCACTAAGCAATTCACTTTGAGATTTAGCAACTTGTTCTAACTGGTTTTGCACCATGGGGACTACGCACAAACCAGGAGAAAGAGTATTGTACCATATCTTAGCATCACCCTTTAATGAGAATGGAAATAACTTAACAACATATTAGTAGCGAATTTTCTCATCATGAGCAAATAGGGTGGCTATATCATTTAGTTTAGTAAGATATGCCACAACAGTTTCAGTTTCATAGCCATGGAAAGAATTAGATGCAACCAAAGTAATTAAATTTGGGTCAATAGAGAATTCAGAATCCTTATCAGTAACAAAAATAGGTGAAGTAGCAAACTTAGGATCACATTTCATTCTAGCATTCAAGGATTTTTATTTCAACTTGCATAATAATTTCTTAAGTTCATCTCTATCCTTACAAACAAGAAAGTCTCTAGCTACCTCTCTATCCATAACATAACCCTCGGGTATCTTAGGAAATTCAAATCTAGGAGAGCTAGGTTTAAAAGGTGTTTCATAGTATTTAGTTTCAAAGACTTCATCAGTTTCAGTAATTTCATCAGTTTCAGCATTCTCAATATCTTGAGCTCTAGCAAGTTGTTCATCAAGAAATTCACCTAGTGGCACATTATCATCAAGCAAGGCACTGGCATCATCATAAGCATCATTCATAGCAAAAGTAGCACCATCAATAACTTGCGACATATCAGAATTAATAGCATGTGGTGGTGTTGCAAGTCTATTCAAAACAGAAGGTGAATCAAGTACAGAGCTAGATGGCAGTTCCTTACCCCCCTCATTTTAGACGGAAAAATCTTGGTTTTTGTATATATCAGATTCTTCATAGTAAAAAATAAATATAAATCCCAAGTGACTCAAAAAATATAGCTATGCTCACGGCAACAGCGCCAGAAAAATGTCTTGATAACCCACAAGTATAGGGGATCACAACAGTTTTTGAGGGTAGAGTATTCAACCCAAATTTATAGATTCAACACAAGGGGAGCCAAAGAATATTTGTAAGTATTAGTAGTTGAGTTGTCAATTCAACCACACCTAGAGATTAAATATTTGTAGCAAAGTGATCAGTAGCATAGTAGTATGATAGTTTGATAGTGATAACAGTGATAGTAACAGTAACAGTAATGGTAACAATTGTAGTAATAACTTTGTAGCAGTTGTAATAGCAATAGAAACATTAGTAACTTAGCAAGAACAATATGTGAAAAGCTCGTAGGCGTTGGATCGATGATTTCATTGGATAATATTGATCATATACCAGTTATAGCCTAGGGATACACAGAACTAGCTTCAGTTCATAAATATGATGTAGGCATGTATTCCATAAATACTCATACGTGCTTATGGAAAACAACTTGCATGACATATTTTGTCCTACCCTCCCATGGCACCGGGTCCATAAGAAGACTAAGGTATATCAAGGCCTCCTTTTAATAGAGAACTGGAACAAAGCATTAACACATAGTGAATACATGAACTCCTCAAACTATAGTCATCACTGGAAAGTATCCCAATTGTTGTCACCTTGGGGTTTACGGATCATAACACATAATCGGTGCATATAACTTGCAAGATCGGATCATGAACATAGATATAATGGTGAAAACATAAACGGTTCAGATCTGAAATCTTGGCACTCGGGCCCTAGTGACAAGCATTAAGCATAGCAAAGTCATAAAATATCAATCTCAGAACATAGTGAATCTATGAAACTAACTCAATTACATGATGAATCTCATCCAACTTATCACTGACCAGCGAGCCTATGACGGAATTAGTCACTCCCAGCAGTGAGCATTATGAAATTGGTGATAAAGGATGGTTGGTGATGGCGATGACTAAAGATCTCCCTCTCCGGAGCCTTGAACGAGCTCCAGATCTAGCCTCCCGGTGAAGAAGAGGAGGTGGCGGTGGCTCCGTATCGTAAAACGCGATGAAACTTCCTCTCCTATTTTTTTCTAAAAAATAGGATTTTATAGAGTTGGAACTAGGGTCAGCGGAGCCTCGTGGGCCCCACTACCAATCAGGGCATGCCAGAGGGGGGCGGCGCACCCTGGTGCCTTGTGGGCAACTAGGCCCCCCTCCTGTGGGTCGTGGTTCCAAAAATTATTATATATTCCAAAATAATTCTCCAAAAAGTTTCATGCAATTTTGAGAACTTTTATTTATGCACAAAAACAACACCATGGTAGTTCTGCTGAAAACAACGTTAGTCCGGGTTAGTTTCATTCAAACCTTGCAAATTAGAGTCCAAAACAAGAGCAAACGCGTTAGGAAAAGTAGATACGATGGAGACGTATCAACTCCCCCAAGCTTAAGCCATTGCTTGTCCTCGAAGAATTCAGTTGACAAACTGAAAATGATAAAGAAAAACTTTTAGGAACTCTTTTGTTCTTGTTTACATATATATGCTTAAATAGCAGCCAGGTTTTCAACAAAGATCTTGACTAAAAATGCCAACTATAACTCTTAGAAATTACATTAACTCATATAGCAAGCAATAATAAGATATCTCAAATGCCAACACTTTTTCAAGACAATCATGATATAATATGACAACAATGATATCTCGCTAGCCCTTTTTGAGACCACAAAACATAAATGCAGAGCACCTCCAAAGTTCAAGCAGTGACTAAATATTGTAATTCACGGTAGAAGAGATCCAGTCATGATGCATTCAACATTAACTGGATCCAGACATGATGCATTCAACATAATGCATGAGGATGACAATAGTGCTCTGAGGTCTGGTGCTTGTTTGATAATGTGATGACTCAATATAAAAGTAAAATAACATAAAAGTAAATAGATAAGCCCTTCGCGGAGGGAAGCAGGGATTTGCACAGGTGCCAGAGCTCAAAGCTTTAATAAGAGATCAATATAATTTTGGAAGGTATACCCTTCGGTCAATGTTACGACCAAGAGTTTTCAATATCTTCCATGTTAAACAAATTAGCGGCGGTTCCCAAGCGGTAAAAGTAAAGTTTACTCCCCCTCCACCAACAAACACAAGCCATGGCTAACCGAATCCACAGGTGCCTTCCACACCAAAAACAGTCCTGTGGGAGTTTGGTTTCGTAATTTTTGATTTCGGGACTGGGCATCCCTGTTACCAACCCCTCTCATGCAAGGACGAGTGAATAAACACTCATAATGAGAATAACCCGCTTAGCATGGAAGATACTGACCACCCCCTGTCGCTCCATGAGCGGTCCGCGCACACAAAACAGATGTTCATTTTAAAGTTTAGAGGTGGTAGTTGCAAATTTACTTGGAATAGCAGGGTAATACCGCATATAGTTAGATATAGTGGACTCCTATGGAATGACTTTGGTTTAGGTGTTTTGATGCACAAGCAGTATTCTTGCTTAGTATAGGCGAAGGCTAGCAAATAGGTTGGGAAGCGACAAGCTAGAGAGCGAAAACGGTCATGAGCATGCACTATGAATACTTAACATTGAGTACTAGCATAAGTAGGCTATAGACAGCATGAACATAAATATCGTAGAGGCTATCTTGGTTTTGATTCAACTACATGTGTGAACATGTGCCAAGTCAAGCCACTTGAAACATTTAGAGGAGGATACCACATAATCATACTACAACACAATCATTTTAAATGCATGTTGACATCTAAGATACATCATTATCCACTCCTAGCTACTTAAGCATGACGTGAGCAACTATAATATCTAATTGTCATTGCAAACATGTTGAGCATAATATGCTGAATCATGGATATTGAGTTAAACATATTTACAAAAACAAAAACAAGTTGAGTTCATACCCGCTTTTCCCTACCACAGACACTTCATCAAATATCGTCATTATTGCCTTTCACTTGCATGAATGAATGATATGAAAATAATAATAGTGTAAGGGTGTCATGGAGCTAGAATCTGCAACATTTTATTCAGAGGAGAAGACAAAATAATATGGGCTCTTTGTTAGATCAACAATAATGAATATGAGATCCACTCAACATTTTTATCGTGGTCTTCTCCTTAGTATGACTCAACAAAACAAAAGGAAAGAATTTCATAAGAACACACTGAAATATTTTTGGTTTTTTGAGTTTTTCTTGAAGAAGGCAAATTAAAGAAAGAAAAACAAAATTAAACTAGACAGGAGAGCTCCCAAGAAACCAAAGAAGAAATGCGAAATCTTTTTGGGTTTTCTTTTAGTACTAAAACTAAATTAAACTACAAAGAAAAAGCGAAAAGAAGTAGGAAATGTTTTTGGATTTTCTCAAAGTTTTCAACCACACAATAAGAAAGCGAGAAAATAAATCTATCATAGATAATACAATGAAAAAGTGTTAACATCGACAACTGAAATGAAATGTGTGAACATGAATGTAATGTCGGTGGAAATACGTACTCCCCCAAGCTTGGGCTTTTGGCCTAGCTTGGTAATCACCAGCCGTAGTACCCATCCGAACCCACTCATGTGGCTCCTCCTCTTTCGCTGCCTGGGCGTTCCGGTAGGCAACAATGACCACTGCCATGACCCTGTATCCGTTCCTGGCAATAGAATCAAACAAAGCAGGTGCAGGCAACGGGATAATATGACGGGTTTTAACGAATGTTGTTAAAATAATCAGCAGCATCCGTAAAGTAGTGATCTACCATCGCCTAGTGATGTAGGTAAACTTGGGGCGAACGATAATCATGGTGGCATATTTGAACATTAAAGTGGCTCGTTAAGCGAGTGGCAAAAAATACCACCATGGATTTTGTGCTTAGTTCTGTTTAAGTGCAGACGACGTGCAATAATAGCCCCTAGGCTAAAGGTGTGATCATTGTGTAGTGCACGGCGTAAAATGGCAAGGTCAGAAGCACTAAGTATACCGCTCTTTTCCCTAGCAGTTAAACACTTTGCGTTGAATAAATCAAAGTAATGCACAGAAGGAAACTGCAAACAAGTGACGGTGGCTTTTGACATGCATGTTTCCTCACCCACTATCAAAGTGAGGAGGAAGTCCCCAAACTCTACTGGTCTGGGCTCTCTCAAATCCCCGTTAGAGGGAATTAAACATATCTCACAAAACTCAGTGAGCGGTATCTGATGGGTTTCAGAATATAAATTAAATCGCACCGCGGGAGGTTCATGCGTATTCAGAAAACAATTTTTTGCACAAAGGAGTTCGTGAGGAGGTGGTGTTGGTCATACTCATCTGCGAGGAAGTTGGTTAACCCATCATTGGCAACGAATTGGCCGAACTCTTGACGGAACCCGACCTTGTCCATGAAGGCATTATGTGGCCATTCGCACGGCCGCACTGATAACCCACAAGTATAGGGGATCAATTGTAGCCTCTTTCGGTGAGTAAGAGTGTCGAACCCAATGAGGAGCTAAAGGTAGAATAAATATTCCCTCAAGTTCTATCGACCACCGATACAACTCTACGCACGCTTAACGTTCGCTTTATATAAAACAAGTGTGAAACTAGAAGTACTTTGTAGGTGTTGTTGGATAGATTTGCAAAAGAGCACATAAATATAAACTAGGGGCTGTTTAGATAAAGAAGCAATAAAGTTAGTATAACGAGTGTGGAAAAGTGGTGGCAGGAGTTGCGGAATTGTCCCTAAGCAACTAACTACTTTACTAGACCGATAGCAAGTTTTATGTGGGATAGGCCACTACTAGCATGTCATCCCTGACTTGGAATTCTATGCACTTATGATTGGAACTATTAGCAAGCATCCGCAACTACTAATGTTCATTAAGGTAAAACCCAAACATAGCATTAAGATATATTGGCCCCCCTTCAATCCCGTTTGCATCAATTTCTATGCTAGGTTGAAGCTTCTGTCACTCTTGCCCTCAAATACATAGTCCTATCAACATACAACTAAGCCTATGGTGTGATCCACGCGCTCGCTCATATGATGGGAACCAAAGGACATCAACATAACCACAAGCAAATTAAACCAATCATAGCAATTCACCAATTACCGAAAGGACAACGAAAATCTACTCAGACATCATAGGATGGCAACACATCATTGGATAATAATATGAAGCATAAAGCACCATGTTCAAGTAGAGGGTACAGCGGGTTGCGGGAGAGTGGACCGATGTAGATAGATGGGGGAAGGTGATGAAGATGTTAGTGAAGACGACAGATGTGTTGGTGTAGATCGCGATGATGATGATGGCCCCGGTGGCACTCCGGCGCCACCGGAAGAGAGGGGGAGAGAGCCCCCTCCTTCTTCTTCTTCCTTGACCTTCTCCCTAGGTGGAAGAAGGGTTTCCCCTCTGGTCCATGGTCTCCATGGAGTGGGAGGGGCGAGAGCCCCTCCGAGATTGGATCTGTCTCTCTATCTCTCTTTGTTTCTGCGTTCCTGGTTCTGCCCTTTCACGGTTTCTTATATTCCTGAAGATCCGTAACTCTGATTGGATTGAAACTTTCAACACAATTTGTTTCCGGATATTAGCTTTCTTGGGGCGAAAGAAGGGCATCAACTGCCTTACGGGGTGTCCACGAGGGTCAGGGGTGCGCCCCCTGCCTCATGGGCCCCTCAAGCACCGTCTCGCATTGATTCCACTTCCCAAAATTCATAAATATTCCAAAAAAAATCTCTGTCAGTTTTTATCCCGTTTGGACTCCGTTTGATATGGATTTTGTGCAAAACAAAAAACATGCAACAAACAGGAACTGACACTGGGCACTGGATCAATATGTTAGTCCCAAAAATAGTATAAAAAGTTGCCAAAAGTATGTAAAAGTTGTAGAATATTGGCATGGAACAATCAAAAATCATAGATACAACGGAGACATATAAGCATCCTCAAGCTTAATTCCTACTCGTCCTTGAGTAGGTAAATGATAAAAAAGATAATTTTTGATGTGGAATGCTACCTAGCATAATCTTGATCATATATCTAATCATGGCATGAATATTAAGACACGAGTGATTCAAAGCAATAGTCTATCATTTGACATAAAAGAATTTCTCGAGCATCCCAACAAACAATCATTTCTTTCAAAATATCAATGCTAAAGAATGCTATCCCTACAAAATCATATAGTCTTGTATGCTCCCTTTTCTTAACACATGGTACCCCTCATGCCCATCCTGGTGTCAGCCAAGCAATTGGTTCATACTTTTTAACGCGCTTTAGCTTTTTCAACCCTCACGCAATACATGAGCGCAAGACATGAATATAGAACTACAGGTGGAATAGAGTATGATGGTGGAGTTTGTGTGGAGAAGACAAAAAAGGAGAAAGTCTCACATCGACGCGGCTAATCAACGGGCTATGGAGATGCCCACCAATTGATGTCAATGCGAGGAGTAGGGATTGCCATGCGACGTATGCACTAGAGCTATAAGTGTATGAAAGCTCAGACTGAAACTAAGTGGGTGTGCATCCAGCTTGCTTGCTCATGAAGACCTCAGGCATTTAAGGAAGCCCATCGTCGGAATATACAAGCCAAGTTCTATAATGAAAATTCCCACTAGTATATGAAAGTGATTACTCAAGAGACTCTCTGTATGAAGAACATGGTGCTATTTTGAAGCACAAGTGTAGTAAAAGGATAGTAACATTGCCCCTTCTCTCTTTTTCTTTCATTTTTTTATTTTCTTTTTTATTTTATTATTTTGGTGGGCTTCTTTGGCCTCTTTTTTATTTGGGCTTCCTTGGCCACTTTTATTTTACATAAAGTCCGGAGTCTCATCCCGACTTGTGAGGGAATCATAGTCTCCATCATCCTTTCCTCACTGGGACAATGCTCTAATAATGATGATCATCACACTTTTATTTACTCACAACTCAATATTACAACTCGATACTAGAACAAAAATATGACTCTATATGAATGCCTCCGGCGGTGTACCGGGATGTGCAATGATCTGGTGTAGCAATGAAATCAAAAATGGACAAGCCATGAGATCATGCTAGCTATCTTACGATCATGCAAAGCAATATGACAATGAATGCTCAAGTCATGTATATGATGATGATGGAAGTTGCATGGCAATATATCTTGGAATGGCTATGGAAATGCCATGATAGGTAGGTATGGTGGCTGTTTTGAGGAAGATATAAGGAGGCTTATGTGTGATAGAGCATATCGTATCATGGGGTTTGGATGCACCAGTGAAGTTTGCACCAACTCTCGAGGTGAAAAAGGGCAATGCACGGTACCGTAGAGGCTAGCAAATTGCAAAAAGGAAAGAGTGAATATAATCCATGGACTCACATTAGTCATAAAGAACTCATATACATATGGCAAAAGTTTATTATCCCTCGAAGCAAATTACTAGTACGCATGCTCCTAGGGGGGAGGTTGGTAGGAGTTAACCATCGCGCACCCCCGACCTTCACGCAAAGATAAACAATCAAAATACAATGCGCGCCAATTTGGTTACATAGTTAGGAGACCATATGTGCATTCTTCGGGAATCACAAACCTTAACACCAATATTTTTACTAAACACAACCATTTACTAGAACCTCCCACATATTATCATCTCTATATCGCAAAACTATTGCAAGGAATCAAACATATCATATTCAGTGATCTACAAGTTCTATGTAGAATTTTATGACTAACCATGTGAATGACCAATTCCTGTCAACTCTCTAAATAGATATAAGTGAAGCAAGGGAGTTTAATTCTTTCTACAAAAGATATGCCCACGCTCTAACAAATATAAGTGAAGCAAAAGAGCATTCTACAAATGGCGGTTTTCTATGTGAAGGGAAACAAGAAATCCAAACTTCAAATGATATAAGTGAAGCACATGAAGCATTCTATAAAGTCATACTCAAAATATATAAGTGAAGTGCAATGAGCATTCTATAAATCAACCATGGACTATCTTATACCAGCATGGTGCATCAAATAAAAGTGAAAATTAAATGCAAAAGACGCTCCAAGATTTGCACATATCGCATGAATGAAACGAATCTGAAAACATACCGATACTTGTTGAAGAAAGAGGGGATGCCTTCCGGGGCATCCCCAAGCTTAGACGCTTGAGTCTCCTTGAATACTAACTTGGGGTGCCTTGGGTATCCCCAAGCTTGAGCTCTTGCCTCTCCTCCTTTTCCTCATATCGAGACCTCCTCGATCTTCGAACACTTCATCCACACAAAAATTCAACAGACAACTCGATAAGATCCGTTAGTATAATAAAGCAAATCACTACTCTAAGTACTGTTGAAAACCAACTAATATTTTGTTTTTGGATTTCATCTAATGTAATATAACTTTTCCATGGCTTAATCCAGTGATAGAAATTGATAGTTTCATCAAAACAAGCAAACTATGCATCAAAAACAAAATCTGTCTTAAACAGGACAGTCTGTAGTAAACTGAACATTCACCATGCTTCTTGTAACCCAGAAATTCTTCAAACATTAGGAAAAATAAATAATTTTTATATAAAGACATTGCAAAAAGTTTCAGAACCGTTTGACGTACCAGTAAAAAATGTAAAATCACGCACTACAGCCAAAGTTTCTGTCCTGCACCGCACAAACCAACAAGCATTGCAAACATCCTAAAGGCAAACATTGGTACATTAATTTTATTAGAAAACTTTATAAAAGCACACAACAGAAATAATTGACTCTATAAAACTTCCGGGTTGTCTCCCTGGCAGCGCTTCTTTAAAGCCATTAAGCTAGGCATATAGTGCTCAAGTAATGGATCCACCCGGATCCCGAGGTATATCAAAGTCAATTTCAATTAACAATAATTTGTAATTTAGTAGTGAGCACAAAGTAACATATATCATGCAACAACGAAGTCTAACTCTCTTCCTATGCATCGGCATGTCATAAAAGAACAATTCATGCACACCAAGTAAAGGCCAATGCATACTATAAGCAGTTTCTTACAAATCTATCATGTTGGAAATATAAAGAGGCAGAGATGTAATTCCTCTCTCATATTAATTGCAAGTTGGAGGAGCAAGCACATGCATATTATATCTATCAAAGTCATCATGTGCAACGGTAAAATGCAACCCATCAACATAATCCTTAATAAGAGCAAACTTCTCCGATATAGTGTAGTTTCGAGAATTCAAAAAGATAATAGGACTATTATGTCAGGGTGAAATAACAACAATTTCAGGTTTAACATACGGAACTATAGCAAGTTCGTCTCCATAAGCATCATTCATATTGGCATCATGGCCACAAGCATAGCAAGCATCATCAAAAAGGGGTATTTCAAGAGAATCAATGGGATCATAACAATTATCTTAGCAATCATCCTTTGGGAAACACGAAGGGAAATTAAACAATGTATGAGTTAAAGAGTTACTCTCATTAGAAGGTGGGCACGGGTAGCTAATCCGCTCTTCCTCCTTTTGTTCTTTGCTCTCCTCATCATCTTTTTCATCCAATGAGCTCACAGTTTCATCAATTCCTTCTTCCATAGACTCCTGCAAAATATTAGTCCCTTCTTGAACAGCGGAGGAGTCCTCAATATATGGTTTAACATAGGCATTAGAAGCATAATTATCATAAAAATATTTAAGTATGGCAAAATTTTCAGATTTGTAAAGAGTAGCATCATACTTTCCAATCAAAGAGGCAATTTCATAAGCACCCTTAACAGCAACAAATTCTTCAATTTGTTGAACATCATAGTAATTATAAACACCCTTAGCATACGAAGATACGATTCCATTATCACTATACTCACATTTGTAGGGAAGGTGTTTCTTAGGGTTTTCAGAACAACAAGTAAAATCATATATTTCACATAAATTCCAAGCATAGCATTGCAAACGACGAATTTGATCCAGTAAAAGTTTCCCTTTTTGAGATAAGCGGTGTCGCACATAAAAAGCATGCCCATCTAAAGATTTTCCCTCAACTACGCTAGTTGGGTTTTCAGCATGAGCACAAAGGGGTCGAAGATCATCCAAGTAAAAAGCTTCAGGAGTGTGATAGATTTTGAGTGGTTCTTCAACCATTGGTGTAGTAGGTACAACTAATTTTTTTGGTAGTTTGCGTTTCCTACCCATAACTAAAGATATAAAACAAGAGAACAAAATAAAAACTACTTAGTGATAAAGCAAACAAGCACACACCAGAATATTCACCCCGGCAACGGTGCCAGAAAAAGGTCTTGATAACCCACAAGTATAGGGGTCAATTGTAGCCTCTTTTGATAAGTAAGAGTGTCGAACCCAATGAGGAGCTAAAGGTAGAACAAATATTCCCTCAAGTTCTATCGACCACCGATACAGCTCTATGCATGCTTAGCGTTCGCTTTACATAAAACAAGTGTGAAACTAGAAGTACTTTGTAGGTGTTGTTGCATAGATCTGCAAGAATATAAAGAGCACGTAATTATAAACCAGGGGCTGTTTAGATAAAGAAGTAATAAAGTTAGTATAACGAGTGTGGAAAAGTGGTGGTAGGAGTTACGGAATTGTCCCTAAGCAATTGACTACTTTACTAGACCGATAGCAAGTTTTGTGTGGGAGAGGCCACTGCTAGCATGTCATCCCTGACTTGGAATTTTATGCACTTATGGTTGGAACTATTAGCAAGCATCTGCAACTACTAACATTCATTAAGTTAAAGCCCAACCATAGAATCATGATATATTGGCCCCCTTCAATCCCGTATGCATCAATTTCTATGCTAGGTTGAAGCTTCTGTCACTCTTGCCCTCCAATACATAGTCCTATCAACATACAACTAACCCTATGGTGTGATCCACACGCGAGCGCTCATATGATGGGCACAAAAGGACAGCAGCATAACCACAAGCAAATTAAACCAATCATAGCAATTCACCAATTACCGAAAGGACAACGAGAATCTACTCAGACGTCATAGGATGGCAACACATCATTGGATAATAATATGAGCATAAAGCACCATGTTCAAGTAGAGGGTACAGCGGGTTGCAGGAGAATGGACCATTGTAGATAGATGGGGGAAGGTGATGAAGATGTTGGTGAAGACGACTGAGGTGTTGGTGTAGATCGCGATGATGATGATGGCCCCGGTGGCACTCCGGCCCCACCGGAAGAGAGGGGGAGAGAGCTCCCCTCCTTCTTCTTCTTCCTTAACCTTCTCCCTAGGTGGGAGAAGGGTTCCCCTCTGGTCTATGGTCTCTATGGCGTGGGAGGGGCGAGAGCCCCTCCGAGATTGGATCTGTCTCTCTATCTCTCTCTGTTTTTGCGTTCCTGGTTCTGCCCTTTCACCGTTTCTTATATTCCCGGAGATCCGTAACTCCGATTGGATTGAAACTTTCAACATGATTTGTTTCCGGATATTAGCTCTCTTGCTGCGAAAGAAGGGAAACAACTGCCTTATGGGGTGTCCACGAGGATCAGGGGCACGCCCACCCCCCGGGGGCGCGCCCCCTGCCTCGTGGGCCCCTCGAGCATCGTCTCGCGTTGATTCCACTTCTCAAAATTCATAAATATTCCAAAAACATCTTCATCAGTTTTTATCCCGTTTGGGCTCGGTTTGATACGGATTTTCTGCGAAACAAAAAACATGCAACAAACAGGAACTGGCACTTGGCACTGGATCAATATGTTAGTCCCAAAAATAGTAAAAAAGTATGTAAAAGTTGTAGAATATTGGCATGGAACAATAAAAAATTATAGATACAACAGAGACGTATCATGCACCTTCGTCGTTCTCGGAGTGTTGAGGTAACTGTCCGATGATTCCCCAATGACTCCCTTGGCATTCTTTTTGGAGGAAAACTTCCACAAGATACTCATCTTTTCTACGAATAAAAATTCTGAAAATTTTGGGCCACAAAATATTGTCAACAAAACTTCACAAGATTTATAGCAACTAGTCGTATGGATGCCTAGAGGCCAAATCAAACATTCAAACTACTTGGAACTCTTAGAATTCAACATGCATGCTCATTTACAGCAGCACCAAGAGTAGCTAAATACTCAAAATATAAACCAATAGAACAAAAACTAATTGGAGAAAAGGAGGAGTCACATACCAAGTAGCAATCCCTCAAAATAGCTTTGGAAATGGAGCTTCAACAAAAGAGATCGAAATCCGCAGGTTGAGAGAGAGAGAGAGAGCAAGAGTGATATTTTTCTGGAGCTACGTGGTGAAGTGAGCTAAAGAGATAAGTGAGGGAGGCCACGTGGGGCCCACTACCCACGAGGGCGCGCCTGGGGTAGTTGGCGCACCCTAGTGCCTTGTGGGCACCAGGGGCACCCGCCCGTGATGTTATTTGTACAAAAAACTCTTAAATATTCAGAAAAATGTGTGTTGAAATTTCAGGTCATCCTGAGCACTTTTATTTTTGACCAGGTTTTTATTTGCACAGAAAATTCAGAAAACAGGATAAAGATGGCATTTATTTTATTTTACTTAGAAAAATAGAAAACTAAAAGTAGGGACAGAAGGTTATGCTTACTAATTTCATTGACCACATGCCTGTGAAAAATAAATCATTAACAAGGTTAATCAAGTCTTATTGACAATCACGTTCGATTAACTTGAAACCAAAAAACCATGTAAAACACAAAGTTACCTCAATGGGAATATGCATATCCCCAACAATAAGTATTTCATATTTCTTCTTGGCAGTAGGTAACGGGAGTTGAAAATTTCCAATAGTGATTGTTGGAGACTTTTCAATAACATTAATATCATTCACTTAAAATTGTTTCTTCGGAAAATGCATCGTATGCTCATTACCATTGATATGAAAAGTTACTTTGCTTTTATTGCAATCAATAACAGCCCCTGCAGTATTCAGAAAGGGTCTACCAAGGATAATCGACATGTTGTTGTCCTCGGGCATCTCAAGTATAACGAAGTCTGTTAAGATAGTAACATTTGCAACAACAAGGGGCACATCCTCACAAATACCGATAGGTATGGCAATCGATTTGTCGGCCATTTGCAATGATATCTAAGTAGGTATGAGTTTATTCAAATCAAGTCTTTATATAAAGAGGAAGGCATAAGACTAACATCAGCTCCTAAATCACATAAAGCAGTTTTGACATGATTTGTTTTAATACAGCATGTTATAGTTGGTATTCCTGGGTATCCAAGTTTTTTAGGTACTCCATCCTTAAAAGAATAATTAGCAAGCATGGTGGAGATTTCAGCTTCAAGTATTTTTCTTTTATAACAATTTATTTCATGTATTTAGCATATGGGGCCATCTTTAAAATATCAGTCAAACATGCGCAAAAGACCGGCCTAAGCATTTCAGCAAAGCGTTCAAATTCTTGATCATCTTTTTTCTTAGATGGTTTCGGTGGAAAGGGCATGGATTTATGAACCCATGGTTCTCTTTCTTTACCATGTTTTCTAGCAACAAAGTCTCTTTTATCCTATATTTTATTTTTAGGTTGTGGGTTATCAAGATCAATAACAGGTTCAATCTCAACAACATTATCTGATTTTTTATCACTGTCTGGTTGAGAATCTTCATGAACATCATCATTATCATTTTCATGATCAGTAGGTTAATGTTCATTACTAGATTGAGTTTCAACATCAGAAATAGAAACATCGTTGTTATCTTCAGGAGGTTTTTCTATTTCAGGTTCACTAGAGGTATGCAAAGTCCTATCATTTTTCTTTTTCTTCTTCCTTTTAGAAGGACAAGGTGCATTAGTATTAATTCTTTGAGAGTTTTGTTCAACTCTTTTAGGGTGTCCCTTGGGATAAAGTGGTTCTTGAGTCATTTTAGATCCTCTAGTTGCTACTCTAACAACATAATCATTCATATTATCGTTCATTTCACTAAGCAATTCTCTTTGAGATTTACCAACTTGTTCTAACTGAGTTTGCACCATAGAGGCATGTTTTCCTACACCTCTAACTTCATTAGTGATTCTAAGTAACAAGTCACTCAAGCGAGCTATCATATCTGAATTTTGTTGCAATTGTTTCATAACATGTGCATTGAAGTGATCTTGTTTTCTGATGTAATTGTCAAATTCATTCAAGCATTGACTAGGATGTTTATTATGAGGAATATCACCTTCATCAAACTTTAAAAGAGAGTTTACCTCTACCACCTGTGGCCGTGCATCAAGACCTTGTATTTCTTCAATAGGAGGTAAATTTTTAACATCTTCAACTTTAAAACTTTTTCATTCATACATTTCTTTGCTTCTAGCATATCTTCGGGACTGAAAAATAAGATACCCCTCTACTTCAGAGTGGGTTTAGGCGGTTGTTCAGGAAGTGCCCAATCATCATAATTATTCAATATATTATTCAATAGTTTTGTACCTTGTTCAACAGTTCGTTCCTTGAAAGCACAACCAACAAAACTATCTAGGAAGTCCCTAGAAGCATCGATTAGTCCATTATAGAATAAATTAAGTATGTCATTTTTCTTAAGAGGATGATCATGCAAAGCAATAAGTAATTGGAGAAGCCTCGCCCAAGTTTGTGGGAGACTCTCTTCTTCAATTTTCACAAAGTTAAATATTTCCTATAATGCAACTTGTTTCTTATGAGAAGGAAAATATTTTTTAGAAAAGTAGTAAATCATGTCATGGGGACCACACACACAACCAGGAGCAAGAGTATTGTACCATATCTTACCATCACTGTCGGTGTCAAAACCGACGGATCTCGGGTAGGGGGTCCCGAACTGTGCGTCTAGGCGGATGGTAACAGGAGACAGGGGACACGATGTTTTACCCAGGTTCGGGCCCTCTTGATGGAGGTAAAACCCTACGTCCTGCTTGATTAATATTGATGATGTGTGTTACAAGAGTGGATCTACCACGAGATCAAGGAGGCTAAACCCTAGAAGCTAGCCTATGGTATGATTGTTGTTCGTCCTACGGACAAAAGCCATCCGGTTTATATAGACACCGGAGAGGGCTAGGGTTACACAGAGTCGATTACAATGGTAGGAGATCTACATATTCGTATCGCCAAGCTTGCCTTGCACGCCAAGGAAAGTCCCATCCGGACACGGGACGAAGTCTTCAATCTTGTATCTTCATAGTCTTGGAGTCCGGCCGATGATGATAGTTCGGCTATCCGGACACCCCCTAGTCCAGGACTCCCTCAGTAGCCCCTGAACCAGGCTTCAATGACGACGAGTCCGGCGCGCATATTGTCTTCGGCATTGCAAGGCGGGTTCCTCCTACGAATAATTTATAGAAGATTGTGAACACCAGGATAGTGTCCGGCTCTGCAAAATAAATTCCACATACCATCGTAGAGAGAATAACATTTACACAAGTTCAATCTGCTGACGTATTTCGTGGCGTGACGTCACTCCACTACCAAGCCTTTACTCGAATTGTTTTTATTGTACCACCTCAGCGCGTTTAGCGAAGCGGTTTCCTTGGCACGTCTTGTCGAAGTAGAGATCGTGTTCCCCTTATTCCGGGATTCCCATGAATACGGACGTGGGTAACCCAACCGCGCCATTGATTGCGGCGCTTGGGGATAAGCGAGTTTTATCAAGCCGGTGGGGATGCATGTTTCCGTCCACCCATATAAGGGGATAAAGATCCAACCCTTTTACCTGCGCCTTCTTCCTCCTTGGCTTATCCATCTCCGCGAACTCGAGCTCCAGCGCCCAAGTCCGCACATCTCACCTCAACCTTCTCCAACTATGTCCGGAGCGGGAGGCAAGTGGATGGCCTCCTCCATCGCGGAGGGGCACATCCAGAAGCTGCGCAGCGCCGGATATTTATCCAGCAACATCGCACATCAGCTCCCCGACGAGGGAGAGCTCATCCCCACCCCCAGGCCCCATGAGAGGGTAGTATTTCTTACCCATTTCCTCCGCGGACTGGGCTTCCCACTCCATCCCTTTGTCCGGGGGCTCATGTTCTACTACGGCCTGGATTTCCATGATCTGGCCCCGAATTTCATCCTCAACATCTCGGCGTTTATCGTCGTGTGTGAGGCCTTCCTCTGCATCCAGCCCCACTTCGGCTTGTGGCTCAAGACCTTCAGTGTCAAGCCGAAGGTTGTGAAGGGCAGCCAAGCGGAGTGCGGAGGCGCCATGGTGGGCAGGATATCCAACGTTACTTGGCTTGAGGGCACTTTCGTGGAAACCATTAAGGGGTGGCAATCGGGGTGGTTCTACATCACCGAGCCGCGTGACCCCGAATGGGCAGCGGCCCCCGAATTCAGATCTGGCATCCCCACACGGCTCACCTCCTGGAAAGAGATCGGCCGGACTTGGGGTGATTCGGAGGAGCTGACCGGACTCCAAGCCTGCATCCAAAAGCTAGTGGACAAGAAGCTCAAGCTTGTCAACGTAGTCCAGGTCATGCTCATCCGCCGGATCCTCCCGTGCCAACGACGGGGCTTCAACATGTGGGAGTTCGATCCGGTGCAGCACCAGACTTTGAGCGGGCTCTTCGACACTACGTACGAAGATGTCTGGAAGGTGCTGTTCAAGGGCGCCGAGGCTCCTGCATCCGCTACCGAAGATCGCAGATTTAGCTCGCAGCGCCCGGCTGACGAGGTAAGTGATTTTGTCCTTTACGGGACGCTTGTTTTCCATAGTTTGACTCTATGCGGGATCTAAACTCCCTTTCCTTTGACAGGGCTGGCTGGCGAAGGCCGAGCAGACTATCTGTCCGGCCCCATTGCCAGAGGACCCAGCGGACGCCCGCCTAACGGGGCTGCTGGCTCCGGCACCCCACGTGGTGCCGGAGAAGAAGGCCAAGAAGAAGGCCACGGGGACTCGGAAGAGTTCCCGTTTTCAGGTGTTATCGGATGACGACTCCGAGGCCGACTCCTCTCACAAAGGTGAGGAGGAGAAGAAGAAAGCCTCTCCCCCCGCGGGGGGAGGGAGGAAAAGGAAGGCCTCCCCAACGAGGGAGGCCGAAGGGTCCAAGAAGGGAAAAACTCTTTCCCCGGACTGCTCTGCCAACGCCAGTGACGACGACGAGGACTGGCCTCCAAGGGCCAAGCCCCTGGCGAGATCGTAAGTATCCGGACTCCCGAATAACTTCATGGTTTTTCTTTTCGCCACGTAATGTCTTTCTAATGCCGCATACAACCCTGCAGTCCGCCCAAGGATGATCTTCCCGCTTCGTCGAGCGGGTCCTTAGGTGCGTCGGATATGGATTCTCTTCCGACCGCCTCCACCCCCCATGATGCGGATGAAGCCGAGGTGGGATCCCGGGAAGGGACCCACCAGGAGGAGGAGGCCCCGGAGGTGTCGCAGGACAACCTCCCGGACTTTGCACCGGACTCGGCCCCGGAACCCATAGTGGCTCCG
Source organism: Triticum aestivum (assembly GCF_018294505.1). Lineage (NCBI taxonomy): Eukaryota > Viridiplantae > Streptophyta > Magnoliopsida > Poales > Poaceae > Triticum > Triticum aestivum. The sequence goes on along the minus strand of NC_057804.1, from coordinate 234,447,221 downwards.
GAGTCCGGCGGGCGGCCCCTTCGTAAGAAGGGCAAGACCGTGACGCCGGCAGCCTCCGTCCAACCGGAGGCGCCGGATAGCTTGCTGGAGACGCTCAATGGTGCCTCCATCGAAGAGGAACACCGCACTGTTATGAGTGCGGTGATTCAGAAGGTTCAGCTCGCCAAGAGTGGGCAGACCGAAGCCTGCAGCAGCCTTCTAACAGGCTTTGAGGTAAGAATTTTGATATATGTAAAATAGTACCGCATAGACAGTAGCCCCTGATGCTCGGTTCGGTGTTCGGAAAGAAAAGCCGGACTGAGGATCTAAAAAGATATACGCAGGAGTCATAAAAAATATGTCAATATGGGATTGCAGGCTGCGCTGCTGACCTCTGCCGCACTGACTGCGAAGGTCAATACTTTGAAGCAAAGCCTCGAGCGGTCCGAGAATGAGCTCGGCCGTGCCAAGAAGAAGCTCGAGGACAAGGAAGGTGAGTAATACCTTATTAAAATTGTACCTTACAGAAAAGGATTTTGGTTGCAAAAAAGAATGACAAGGATAACGTGGGTATTGCAGGGGCCACTAACGAGGTGGCTACCCTGAAGGAGGCGGTGGCCGCGGCCGAACGTAATGCGGCCGCGGAGCGCACCGAGCGAGAGAAGCAGGAGGCGCGGGTGGCGGAGGTACAGCAAGAGCTCCAGGATCTCGTGAAAAAACATGAGACTCTGGAGCGTGACTCGAAGACTCGAGAGTCTGAGCTTGCAACGGCTCTTGAGAGTGCCAAAGCCGCTAAGGCCGAAGCCTACAAGGCCCTCCAAGAAATCGAGGCGTTGAAGAAAATAGCAGCGGGTAAGGCATTTATCATGCAAAGTAAGCATGTGAGTGTTAATTACCTGTTGCTTACCCGAATTCGGAGCTCTCCAGGAGCGTTCGCAGATCTTCCTCGCAGCGTGTCCGATGCTGCCGCATTCTACCGGGCCGAGGAGGGGAGCTCGACGGAGAAGGTCTTCTGGTCTCAGTATGCTGAGGCCGGACATCCGGTGCCCCTTAGCGACCAGCTGAAGCAGCTGGTCGAGCTCCACAAGGCGGCCGAACAGGCCATGAAGGGCCTCATAGTTCGGCTGTGGCCGAAGGAGGCCATGCCTGGGAGCTACTTCGGCCTGGTGCGGCGGCTGGTGGATGCGTGTCCTTGGGTTGAAGTCATCAAGCACTCCGCCTGTATTGAAGGTGCCCGTCGGGCCCTTGCCCGCACAAAGGTGCAATGTGGCAAGATGGATGCCCAGAAGCTTGTGACGGACGCGCCACCGCAGGGCAAGGAGCATCGCACGCCCGAGATGTATTATAAGAGTGTGCTGAAGGGTGCCCGCACTATTGCGGGCGAGTGCTCCAAAGATGTAATATTTGAGTAGACTCGCATTTTGTTATCCTGTGCGCTTGAAAACTTAGTTCATATGCACTAAGCAACGCTTTTTAATTTAAAATATTACCTTCTGTGCGGCTGTTTATCAAATCTGAGAGATGGCAAGTCGTTGGCTTCAGCCCCCATGCCACGAGTGCTGGGGTGTTCGGGATAAATTTGAGCACTCTTGTTCCCATATTTGGGTCCATCTAGGGAGGCGCTCAACACAACGAACAAGGCAACCGGACTTATAATGCTTGAACACTCTCACTTAGCCATAGAATTCTATAATTTTAAATTTCGGCGAGCCCCTAGTATTCGGAAGGCCGAATTTGGGGCGCTATCCACGCCTGGGCCGGACAAAGTCGGCTCCTCGCTCTAAGCGGCATAAGTCTTTAAGGACTCGCAAAAAACCTCTCGAACAGCGACCAGCTCTCGCCTCATCATGTCGGTCAGTTTTAGCTTTCTCCACTGAGGCGCTCGCCCAGCTCAACTGGGGCGCAATCGCAGTGGTTCTCCCAGTGCTACCTTAGCCGATACAACGGAACGTAAGGTACCAAAACATGGGAGCCGGGCAAACCCAACTATTGACCCAAGACATGATTCGGAGCCGATGCATATAATGCTATAAGTTCGGGTGCCGCACTTGTGAAAGTGTTCGGACTTATCACACCATGATGCGGGAAACATAAGCCCCTGGTGTATTTAGCCGTACCAAAATGTACGGATGCAACATGTTATAAATGAACATACGTATAAGAAAGAAATGCAATTGGAAGCAAAAAGGTGCTGCATTACTTATTCAAGAAAAACTGCTGTAAGTGCAGAAGGATACAAATGGTGCGATAAGAAAGGGATGGGAGTGTTAAACATGTCCCCCTCCAGGGGTAGGCTGCGGAATTGTGCATAAAACAGATTTAATGCTCGTAATGGAGACCACCTGGATATTCGTTGTAGCCTTTCTCCTTCCCTGGCTGTTGCATCGTGAGTTCGGCAGGTCTGCTGCCGGACAGGGCCTCTGACGAACGGAGTCCTGTGGGTAAAAATAAAAGGAAAGAAAAAAAAAAGAACGACACACTTGAGAGCCCCTGGTGTGGTTGAGCCGCAGTCTGGGCCTATCGTGGTCGTGCCCCTCTCCCCATGCCCATGGTATCTTCAGAGTGTAATGGTGTACGCAAAGGACCTGTCTTGACGTTTTGCAGGGGCTGGGGTAGGGGCCGCACTGCTACGCGTGCTTGGAACGTGCCAGGTGATCTTGTTGTAGGTTACTCCGGGCGCGTTTGGCCGTGTCCGGTCGCTTAACGGCCGGACTCGAGAATTGCCTTAAGAGGCTGCACTGTACTTCTGCCGCGAGAGCCGCTGTATGTTCCTCCGTTCGGAGAGAGCGTTCAGTGTTTCCGTTGACCGTGATGACTCCTCGAGGGCCTGGCATCTTGAGCTTGAGGTATGCATAGTGCGGCACCGCGTTGAATTTTGCGAACGCGGTACGTCCGAGCATAGCATGATAGCCACTGTGGAACGGAACTATGTCGAAGATTAACTCCTCGCTTCGGAAGTTATCCGGGGATCCGAAGACCACTTCCAGTGTAACTGAGCCTGTACAATTGGCTTCTACACCTGGTATGATGCCTTTAAAGGTCGTCTTGGTAGGTTTAATCCTTGAGGGGTCTATGCCCATTTTGCGCACTGTATCCTGATAAAGCAGATTCAGGCTGCTGCCGCCGTCCATCAGGACTCTGGTGAGGTGAAATCCATCGACGATTGGGTCTAAAACCAATGCGGCGAATCCGCCATGGCGGATGCTGGTGGGGTGGTCCCTTCGGTCAAAGTGATCGGGCAGGAGGACCATGGATTGAACTTCGGGGCAACTGGCTCCATCGCGTATACATCCCTGAGTGCACGCTTCCGCTCCCTTTTGGGTATGTGCGTTGCGTATATCATGTTCACCGTCCACACCTGTGGGGGGAAACCCTTCTGTCCTCTATTGTTCGGCGGTCGGGTCTCTTCCTCGTCATCGCTATGCAGCCCCTTGTCATTGTTTTCGGCAATTAACTTGCCTGCCTGCTTGAATACCCAACAGTCCCTGTTGGTGTGGTTGGCTGGCTTTTCGGGGGTGCCGTGTATCTGGCACGAGCGGTCGAGTATTCGGTCCAAATTGGACGGACCCGGAGTAGTTCTTTTGAATGGCTTTTTCCGCTGACCGGGTTTAGAGCCTCTGAATCCGGCATTGACTGCCGTATCTTCACTATTATCGCCGTTAATGCGGCGTTTGTTTTTGTTGCGACGCGACCTGCCATTACGGTCCTTGATATCCGGACTGCCAGAATTTTTGCTGAGGTTGTTGCTGCGTGCTAGCCAGCTGTCTTCACCCGCGTAGAAGCGGGTCATGAGTGATGTGAGGGCTGCCATGGATTTCGGCTTTTCCTGTCCCAGGTGCCGGGCAAGCCACTCGTCGCGGATGTTATGCTTGAAGGCCGCGAGGGCCTCCGCATCCGGACAGTCGACGATTTGGTTTTTCTTGGTTAAGAACCGTGTCCAGAATTGTCTGGCCGATTCGTCTGGCTGCTGAATTATGTGGCTTAGGTCATCAGCGTCGGGTGGTCGCACATACGTGCCTTGGAAGTTATCGAGGAATGCGGCTTCCAGGTCTTCCCAACTCCCGATTGACTCTGCTGGCAAGCTGTTAAGCCAATGCCGGGCTGGTCCTTTAAGCTTGAGTGGGAGATATTTGATGGCATGAAGATCATCACCGCGGGCCATGTGGATGTGAAGGAGATAGTCTTCGATCCAAACCGCGGGGTCTGTTGTGCCATCGTAGGATTCAATGTTCACGGGTTTAAACCCTTCGGGGATTTGATGATCCATTACTTCATCTGTGAAGCATAGTGGGTGTGCGGCGCCTCTGTACTGGGCGATATCACGACGGAGCTCAAAAGAGCTTTGTCTATTTTGTTCGGCCCGGCCGGACTTACTGTGTCCGGCGCGACGGTTGTCGTCACGTATCATGGGGCGCCCACGCGATCCATAGATCGATCTTGATTGTCTTGCCTTATCCTCCAATATATCTCGCAAGTCCGGAGCGCTCCCCTGTGGCTTTGTGCTTTTCGAGCGATGCCGGGGTACGGTTCTAGTGAAGGGCCTAGGGGCCTCTCTGTCGCGACCACTGGGTGGTCGGTCAGCCGTATTGTCTACTGGTGATGCAGGTTCATATGCCTCCTCCTCTAATCGGGGGAGCAGCTTGCGTTTAGGGTAGCTTTTGGAGGGGCGTTCGAGCTCATGCTCTTCGGCCGCGAGGACTTCAGTCCATCTGTCGGCTAGCAGATCTTGATCAGCTCTAAGCTGTTGCTGCTTTTTCTTGAGGCTGTTTGCCGTGGCCATAAGCCTGCGTTTAAAACGCTCTTGTTCGATGGGATCCTCAGGCACGACGAATTCGTCGTCGTCGAGGCTTGCCTCGTCTCCGGAGGGAGGCATATAATCCTCTACCTCTTCTTCTGCCGCTCTCTCATGAGGGCTGGCGTCTCCGTCCTCCTGCGCTGAATCTTGCTGGAGTGGGTTGTCTTCGGCACTGTCTGGGTGTGTTATTATCTCCGGTGCGGAATCTTCATTCTTGCTGTGGCGGGATTTAGAGCGGCGCCGCTGACGCCGACGCTTGGGCTGTTTCTTGGAGGGGTCATCCTCCGCTGTTCCTTCGCCATTCCCATCCTTTGGGATATCCACCATGTATATGTCATATGATGAGGTGGCTTTCCAGTGCCCGGTAGGCGCTGGTTCTTGGTCGTCTCCGGCATCGTCGTCCATACCGTCGATGTCTTCGGAGTCGTAGTCTAGCATGTCGGTTAGATCGTCGACAGTGGCTACTAAGTGGGTGGTGGGTGGGCTTTGAATTTCTTCGTCGTCCGCATCCCAACCGTCCTGACCGCAGTCCGGCCAGGGCTCTCCTGATAACGAGAGATACTTTAGCGAACTCAAGATGTCGCCGAAAGGTGAGTGTTGAAAGATGTCCGCTGCGGTGAACTCCATGACCGGCGCCCAATCGGATTCGATTGGAGGGGGCGCGGGAGGTTCGGAGTCCGGCAAGGAGTCCGGCACCTCGGAGTCACGAGCTTCATGAGGGACAAGGTCAGTGTTCGGCTCTATCGCCATAGAGGTTGCAGCCCCCGAGGCGGTGTCTAGCCATCCGTCCTCGATCTGCGCAGCCGGCTCCGAATTGAAGATCGGAGCGGGCTCGAGTGCGGCCTCCAGGGTACTGTCCGGCTGCAGAGCTAGATCATGCCCGTCGTGACAGTGCGGCGCGCTTGGCTGTGGCTCGAATCCATCGAAGATCAAGTCCCCGCGGATGTCAGCCGTGAAGTTCAAACTTCCAAATCTGACCTGACGGCCAGGGGCGTAGCTTTCGATCTGCTCCAGATGGCCAAGCGAATTGGCCCGCAGTGCAAAGCCGCCGAATACGAAGATCTGTCCGGGGAGGAAGGTCTCACCCTGGACTGCGTCGTTGATGATGATCGAAGAAGCCATCGAGCCTATCGGTGACGACACAGAGGAACTCTCAATGAAAGCACCAATGTCGGTGTCAAAACCGGCGGATCTCGGGTAGGGGGTCCCGAACTGTGCGTCTAGGCGGATGGTAACAGGAGACAAGGGACACGATGTTTTACCCAGGTTCGGGCCCTCTTGATGGAGGTAAAACCCTACGTCCTGCTTGATTAATATTGATGATGTGTGTTACAAGAGTAGATCTACCACGAGATCAAGGAGGCTAAACCCTAGAAGCTAGCCTATGGTATGATTGTTGTTCGTCCTACGGACAAAAGCCATCCGGTTTATATAGACACCGGAGAGGGCTAGGGTTACACAGAGTCGGTTACAATGGTAGGAGATCTACATATCCGTATCGCCAAGCTTGCCTTCCACGCCAAGGAAAGTCCCATCCGGACACGGGACAAAGTCTTCAATCTTGTATCTTCATAGTCTTGGAGTCCGGTCGATGATGATAGTTCGGCTATCCGGACACCCCCTAGTCCAGGACTCCCTCAATCACCCTTAACGAGAACAAAAATATCTTAATAATATAGTGGTAGTGAATTCCCTCATCATGAGCAAATAGGGTGGCTATATCATTTACTTTAATAAGATGTGCCACAATAGTTTCAGTTTCATAGCCATGGATAGGATCAGATTCAACAAATGTAATTAACTCTAGGTCGATCGAGAATTCATAATCCTGATCAGTAACAAAAATAGGTCAAGTAGCAAACTTAGGATCACATTTCATTCTAGCATTCAAGGATTTTTCTTTCAACTTGCATAATAATTTCTTAAGATCATATCTATCCTTGCAAGCAAGAAACTCTCTACCTACCTCTTCATCCATAACTTAACACTCAAGTATCTTAGGCAATTCAAATCTAGGAGAGATAGGTCTAATAGGTGTTTCATTGTTTTCAGGTTCAAAGACTTCATCAGTTTCAGTAATTTCATTAGTTTCAGCATTCTCAATATCTTTAGCTCTAGCAAGTTGTTCATCAATAAATTCACCTAGTGGCACATTATCATCAAGCAAGGTACTACCATCTCATTGGAGAAGTAGTATCATCAATAACTTGCGAAATATCAGAATTAATAGCAGGTGGTGGTGTTGCAAGTCTATTCAAAACTGAAGGTGAATCAAGTACAGAGCTAGATGGCAGTTCCTTACCTCCTCTCGTCTGACAGGGAAAAATCCTGGTTCTGGTATCTTTCAGATTCTTCGTAGTAATAAATAAATATAAATCCAAAGTGACTCAACAAATATAGCTATGCTCCCCGGCAATGGCGCCAGAAAAAGGTCTTGATAACCCACAAGTATAGGGGATCGCAACAGTTTTCGAGGGTAGAGTATTCAACCCAAAGTTATAGATTCGACACAAGGGGAGCCAAGGAATATTTGTAAGTATTATCAGTTGAGTTGTCAATTCAACCACACCTAGAGATTAAATATCTGCAGCAAAGTGATCAGTAGCATGATAGTATGATAGTTTGATAGTGATAGCAGTGAAAGTAATAGTAACAACATTAATAATAATTTTGTAGCAGTTGTAATAGCAATAGCAACAGTAGTAACTTAGCAAGAACAATATGTGAAAAGGTCGTAGGCATTGGATCGACGATTTTGTTGGATAATATTAATCATATATCAGTCATAACCTACGGCGACATAGAACTAGCTCCAGTTCATAAATATAATGTAGACCTATATTTTGGAAGTAGTCATATGTGCTTATGGAGAAAGCACTTGCGTGACATCTTTTGTCCTACCCTCCTGTGGCAGCAGGGTCCATAAGGAAACTAAGGGATATTAAGGCCTTCCTTTAATAGAGAACCAAAACAAAGCATTAACACATTGTGAATACATGAACTCCTCAAACTACGGTCATTACCCAAAAGTATCCCTATTCATATTGTTGTCACCTTGGGGTTTACGGATCATAATGAATAATAGGTGCATATAACTTGCAGGACCGGTTCACATCTTAAATCATGGCACTCGGGCCCTAATGACAAGCATTAAGCATAGAAAAGTCATGGCAACATCAATCTCAGAACATAGTGGATACTTGGGATCAAGCCCTAACAAAAATAACTCGATTACATGATGAATCTCATCCAACTCCTTATTGACCAGCGAGCCTACGAAGGAATTACTCACTCCCGATAGTGACCATCATGAAATTGGTGATGGAGGATGGTTGGTGATGACGAAGACTGAAGATCCCCCTCTTCAGAGGGTCCAGATCTAGCCTCCTGATGAAGAACAAGAGGTGGCGGCGGCTCTGTATCGTAAAACACGATGAAACTTCCTCTCCTATTTTTCTGGAAAAATAGCATTTTATAGAGTTGGAATAGGGTCAGTGGAGCCTCATGGGCCCCACTACCCACCAGGACACGCCAGGGGGGGGTGGCGCGCCTTGGTTCCTTGTGGGTAGCTGGCCCCCCCTCAAGTGGGTCTTGGTTCTAGAAATTATTATATATTCCAAAATAATTCTCCAAAAATTTTCGTCCAATTCCGAGAAATTTATTTCTGCACAAAAAACACCATGGCATTTCTGCTGAAAACAACGCCAGTCCAGGTTAGTTTCATTCAAATCATGCGAATTAGAGTCCAAAACAAGAGCAAAAGCTTTAGGAAAAGTAGATACAATGAGACGTATCAATCATCGACATGAAGATCCTGAAGAAGGTGGAGAACTTTAGGTCGCGCTGGGTTATGTTGATGCCACGTGGGTCAGCCCTCTCCTGGCAATCTCGACCGAGCCGGCCCGAAAGACCCCCACTGGGAGCACAAGGAGCTCAGTGGTGTTGTCCCCAGGACCATTTTGGAGAGGCGGGAGGAGCTGTAGGAGGCCGGGCTCTAGGCGGCCATGGTCGCCAAAGAGTTCACCTGCCGCCACTTCACGCCCCTGTAGAGGAGCTCGCACCCGGTGTGGGAGATCACATGATCCGAAGACCGGAATCGGCTAGGACAAGGCCGCCTTCTGGAGGGAGTTGTGACTGAAGCCTGGGAGGTCTTGTTCCCAGGAGAGGAGCAGGATATGCCCTACGACGAACGCCCACTTTATCACTGGGCCAACAAGGGCGATCTCGTCATGGCGATGCCCTGATTCGACCAGTGGGGTCTGATCCGAACAGAGCTCGAGGACCCTTGCGAGGGTTCTCCAGGAGTGGAGTCTGCCTCGGGCGACTGAGGCGCCGCACACTCAAAGGAGGAGAGCAGCGAGGAATCGCCCCCGCCGATGCACCACCAGTTCCGGCTGAGTGAGGATGAGGAGGATGCGTTCCGCATTGTGCCTGCCAAGCCCGCACTTGCGAGAGGCGGAGGAGAGGGCACCGTGGAGGCTAGCGTGCCTCTCGAGGAATGGTCGGTGGAGAGCGTCGTGTCCACCGATGCCGATAGGCCCCACACTGTGTCCTCAGGTGGCGGCCTGGGCGAGCTTCTTGAAGGAGGCAGTGGCAGCAGCGACGCCGAGTGGGGGACAAAAGATGAGAGGCTATAATCCCAACGACGAGTAAGTTCTCTCGCCCCTGCCTTTCTATTCCTGCTCCCGGCCCATGGTGGCCTTGATGAATCTTAGCCTACACACAGGGACTCCAAGGTGGTCGCCAAGGAGAACAAGAAAAAGGAGAAGAAGGCTAAAGTTGAGAGGCCCTCCCCTCTTCGAAAGGTCGCACCACTCACCGTGCCTCCTCGCTCGCCGGCGAAATTAGCGGGCGGAGCGAGGAGGCCGAGATCCACACTAAGAGGGAGGCGGCAGATGGTAGGGAGGCGCTCGTCAAGGGGCGCACTAAGGAGACCCTCCCAAGCGGGTTGATGCCTCCCAAGACCCCTGAGGTGGCGCCCCTCGAGGTGGCCCCCGCTGTGGGAGTCGACCTGGTGGAGAAAGGAGGCGAGGCGCTGACTCCTTCTCTTCCCATCGCGCCAGCTGTGAGTGAGGTCCCCACTGCCACTGTGTGAACCGGCTCTGGGCCCGAACGCCTAGCGACAGAGGCACCTGAGGTGGATCCGGAGCACGTGGTGGCGCCACCCATGATGGAGGTGGCCATCCTGAGCCCTCGTGCCCCACAACGGGCACAACCCCTGCCGGGGGCACAAGCATGGAGCGGCAGAGGGGGCTCGGGGTCGTGCCCCCCGTAAGGCAGCACTAGCAGGCAACGAGGAGGCTCAAACAGACCATGCCCTATTGCTGGGGAAGGGCGATGCCGTGACCTGGGGTGGGGCCATCAACAGCATCAGGGCGGCTCTCGATACCCTCGATCGCAAGCTTAGGAAGGAGGCAGAGCTTGACACGGAGGAGCGATGACGCCTGTCGGAGGGGTGGAGCCAGCTTCAGGCGGCGATGAAGTTCGACCACCAGTGGGGCGAGGAAGTGCAAGCGGCGCGACTAGCTCACCAAGGACACCCAGGCATCCCTTGCACGGGCCCTCGAAGACGACCAGGAGGCGGGTGGTGGTCAATGCATATGAGAAGATGCTCTAGGAGCAGACCACCCTCCGTGAGCGCCAGCTCCAAATAAGGGAGGAGGCCGCTGAGACCAGCGAGGGCCGGCTCGCATCCCGCGAGGTGGTGCTCCTGAAGTGCACGGAGGAGGTCCTGAAATGCCTGGAGGCGGTCGCCACCTAAGGGAGTCCTGGATTAGGGGGTGTCCGGATGGCCGGACTATAGCCTTTGGTCGGACTCCTGGACTATGAAGATACAAGATTGAAGACTTCGTCCCGTGTCCGGATGGGACTTTCCTTGGCGTGGAAGAAAAGCTTGATGATACGGATATGTAGATCTCCTACCATTGTAAACGACTCTGTGTAACCCTAACCCTCTTCGGTGCCTATATAAACCAGAGGGTTTTAGTCCATAGGACGAACGACAATCATACCATAGGCTAGCTTCTAGGGTTTAGCCTCTCTGATCTCGTGGTAGATCTACTCTTGTACTACCCATATCATCAATATTAATCAAGCAGGAGTAGGGTTTTACCTCCATCGAGAGGGCCCGAACCTGGGTAAAAACATCGTGTCCCTTGTCTCCTGTTACCATCCGCCTAGACGCACAGTTCGGGACCCCCTACCCGAGATCCACCGGTTTTGACACCGACATTGGTGCTTTCATTGAGAGTTCCTCTGTGTCGTCATCTTTAGGCCCGATGGCTCCTCCGATCATCAACAACGACGCGGTCCAGGGTGAGACTTTTCTCCCCGGACAGATCTTCGTATTCGGCGGCTTTGCACTATGGGCCAATTCGCTTGGGCATTTGGAGCAGATTGAAAGCAACGCCCCTGGCCATCAGGTCAGATTTGGAAGTTTAAACTACACGGCTGACGACCGCGGAGACTTGATCTTCGACGGGTTCGAGCCACAGCCAAGCGCGCCGCACTGTCACGATGGGCATGATCTAGCTCTGCCGCCGAACAGTGCCCGGGGGGCCGCACCAGTGTCCGCTCTGACCATTAGCTCGGAGCCGACTGCGCTGATCGAGGACGGGTGGCTGGACACCGCCTCGGGGGCTGCGATCTCTACCGCGATTGAGCCATACACCAACCCTATCCTTTGGGAAGCTCGTGACACTACTAGGAAAAGGGCTATAGATGGAAATGACACTAATGGCGCACCAGACAAGTGGTGCGCCATTAGTATATACTAATGGCGCACCACCCTTTGATGCGCCATTAGTGTTGAAACTACTAATGGCGCACCCTGACCACGGTGCGCCATTAGTACCAATTTTTTTTTGAACTAGTGCGCCTGTCCAAACATACTAATGGCGCATCCCCTGGTGGTGCGCCATTACTAGTTGTAACTAGTAATGGCGCACCATCCAGGAGGTGCGCCACTAATGTTATTTTTTTTATTATTGCTTTTATTCCTTTTTTTGCAAAAGTTCTAATGGCGCACCGCCAGGGGGTGCGCCATTAGTAACCTGGATTACTAATGGCGCATTTGTTGCTGGTGCGCCATTAGTAAGTGGGCAGCAACAAGATATTTTGGACAGCCTCTCCTCCCACACTCACTTTCTCCCCACTTCATTCTCTCCACCGCCTCCTCCTTGTCTCGGGTGCCTCCTCTTTTTCACCTCATTTCCACCATAGATTCATTCAAATTAAGTGGTTAAGTTACCTTGTTTTGCTAGGTAAGTAAGGGGGGAAGCTATATTTATGTTGTTCTCCCTACAAACAATGTGCACATGCACTTTTTATGGCCTAGCTAGATCTATGTATGTTCGTGGTGTTGCATATGTTTGTGGTGTTGCATATGTGTTTGTGTTTGGAGGTGTACCGGTATTTGAAATGCGATAGTTGCCAATATTTTGCCGGAATGTTGATTCATTTCCGTTTCGGCGAGAATTTTGGCATTAAGCATTCTTTTTGGTCCTATTTTTAGGGAAAGTCATGCCAAATTTTTTCTTGGTTCTAAAATATCGTTTTGCTCTACCCCGCAGGCGACCATGGTCCGCACGATGACCGAAGGCATCGTGAATAGGTTTTTGAGGTCCGCGAAGGCCGAGATGCTTCAAAAGAACGAGACGGAGATAAGATGTCCGTGTCGAAGATGCAAGCTGAATAGCCTTATTGCGGACCCGGATTCCGGGCAGGTGCGGGACCACCTGCTCTTGCGTGGTTTCATGGATGGCTATCGGTGGCAAGGTGATGATGATGACTACGAAGTCGTTCATGGGGGCCGGGCAAGAAATGAGGAAGGGCAGCAAGACAACCACCGCGGCTCGGGGGGGGCGAGAAGACGAAGAATCCCCAGGAGATGATCACGACGGTGATGCTGTACACAGTCATCATGTAGAAGATGCAGGACATGATGATGATGCCGGCGGAGCAGACGACGTTGGACCATCGATGGGCTGGGTGCAGGACCCTCATATTCAAGAGCTGCTTCTCAAGCAGACGGATAACGCAAGAGCTGCCGCCCGAGAGAAAGCCAAGATGGATCAACTTGAGTTAGACGCGGTTACTCCGTTGTATGAAGGATGCAGGCCCGAGGATACCCGCCTGAAAGTAACGCTCATGGCTCTGGAGATGAAGGTAAAACACAAAATGACCGACGCATGCTTCGACGAGAACATGTCATTCTGGCACGAACGTCTTCCCAAGGGGAACAAGTGCCCGACCAGTTTGGAGGAGGCAAAGAAAATCGTGTGTCCTCTGGATTTACCGCACGTGAAATACCATGTGTGCATGAACAATTGCATCATTTATCGGGACGAGCACGCGGAGTCTACAATATGTCCGGTGTGCGGTGTCACTCGATACAAGAAGAGGAAGAAAGCTCCTCGAAAAGTGGTGTGGTACTTTCCGATCACTCCTCGTCTGCAGCGGTATTTCGCGGATCCTAAGGTAGCAAAGCTCCTGCGTTGGCACGCGGATAGGGAGGAGAAGAAGCGAGAAGATGACGCAAATGATCCGGAGATAGATAAAAAAGACAAGATGCTGAGTCACCCTAAGGATGCGAGCCAGTGGCAAGCATTGAACTTCGAATACCCAGAATTTGGGAACGATCCAAGGAACATCGTGCTGGGCGCGAGCACCGATGGAGTCAATCCGTTTGGCAGCCAGAGAAGCACACATAGCACCTGGCCTGTGTTTGTGTGGATGTACAACCTTCCCCCCTGGTTGTGCATGAAGAGGAAGTACATTCACATGAGTATGCTAATTGAAGGGCCGAAACAACCAGGGAACGACATCAATCTGTATCTGGGGCTGCTGAAAGAGGAGCTTGACACGCTGTGGAAAACGCCAGCCAATACGTGGGACGCCGCAGAGAAAGAATATTTCCCTATGAGAGCCGCACTGCTCACGACGGTGCACGACTATCTCGGTTACGGATATCTTGCGGGGCAGGTAGTCCACGGATTTTCTGGATGCGTAAGGTGCATGGATGACACAACGTATCGCCAGCTAGATAGAGATCCCGGGTCTTCGAAAACCGTGTTCATGGGACATCGAAGGTGGCTTCGCGACGATGACCCGTGGAGGAAACGCAAGGATCTGTTCGATGGTGAAACCGAACCCCGAAAACGCCCGTGTACGAGGAGCGGCGAGGAAATAGACAAGCTGTTGAAAAATTGGAAAGACTGCCCACTGCCGGGAAAGAAGCAAAAGGCGCCAGAGCCGGGAAAGAAGCGAAAGGCGCCAGAGCCGCTGCTGAAGGTATGGAAAACGAGGTCTGTTTTCTGGGACTTGCCGTACTGGAAGATCCACCGTGTGCCTCACAGCCTTGATGTCATGCATATCACGAAGAACGTGTGCGAGAGTCTGCTTGGTACCCTGCTCAACATGCCAGAGAGGACCAAAGATGGGCCGAAAGCAAGGGCAGACTTGAAATCAATGGGCATCAGGCAGGAGCTTCACGCTATATATGATGATGATGATGATGATGATGATGATGATGATGATGATGATGATGAGGCGAAGCAGGACACAGAAAGTCGTCGCAAAGGCAAAAAGGCCAAGAAGACCGGAAATGACTACCCTCCCGCGTGCTTCACTCTAAGTCAGGAGGAGATCGAGCAGTTTTTCACCTGCCTCCTAGGAGTAAAACTTCCTTACGGTTACGCGGGGAAGATAAGCAGATACCTAGACCCAGCGAAGCAGAAGTTCAGCGGGATGAAGTCTCACGACTGTCACGTGCTGATGACGCAGATACTTCCAGTTGCAATCCGTGGGATCATGGACGCGCACGTCCGTGAAACGCTATTTGGCCTATGCAACTTCTTCGACGTCATCTCTCGGAAGTCGATTGGCGTGAGGCAACTCAGAAGGCTACAGGAAGAGATCGTGGTGATACTATGCGAGCTTGAGATGTACTTCCCGCCCGCATTCTTCGACGTTATGGTGCATCTGCTGGTCCATATAGTGGAGGATATCATCCAACTCGGGCCGACGTTCCTGCACAGCATGATGCCGTTCGAAAGGATGAATGGTGTCATCAAAGGATACGTTCGCAACATGTCACGTCCAGAAGGAAGCATAGCCAGGGGCTTTCTGACCGAAGAGTGCATCTCCTACTGCACGAATTATCTAGGCATCGAGAACCCCGTTGGTCTGCCCGTCAACAGGCACCTCGGCAGGCTCGCTGGATGGGGTCACCGTGAGGGTCGCCGCGAAATGCATGTCGACTTCGAGGGTCGACTCGCCGACTTTGAAAGAGCAAACCTAGTCGCGCTACAACACATAGACGTGGTCGATCCTTGGGTGGTAGAGCACAAAACCTTTATTAAAAAGACGTACAATGACCGAGGCCAACAGAGGACGGACGGAGATACACTCAAAGAGCACAACTCATGTTTCACGCGTTGGTTCAAGCATAAGCTTCTGTCGTACCCTTTACATGAGGATTCTTCCGCGGAAGAACAACTCATATTCGCCTTGTCACAGGGCGCCGAGCACAACCTGATGACCTATGAGGCGTACGATATCAACGGCTACACATTCTACACCGAGGCCAAGGACATGAAGAGCGATGGTTATCAGAACTCCGGGGTAACGATGGAATCCTACACCGGTAACGACAAGGACAGATACTACGGAAGGATCGAGGAGATCTGGGAGCTGAGCTACGCTGGAGAGAAGGTCCCGATGTTCCGTGTCAGATGGGCCAAGAACGTCATAAAAGAAGACCGGTATTTCACCACCATGGTTATACCCGAAGCCAAATCCAAGACCGCGGGCGCAAACGTCACCGCGAAAAATGAGCCATGGGTACTGGCTTCCCAAGTGGACCAATGCTTCTTCATTACCGACCCGCCAAAGCCCAGTCGTGTTGTCGTGAGGAGAGGCAAAAGGAAGATCATCGGAATGGATGGAGTAGCCAATGAGCAAGACTTCGACAAGTACGGCGACCCGAGGATCGAACATGACGACGATGATGAAGTAGCAGCATACACCACAAGAAGAAGCAGGACCACCCTACCTAAAGGACGTCCGTTCCACAGAAGAACTCCATTTGCGAAAAAGAAGGGCAAGAAGATTGTGAACAGATAGCTAGCTAAGATCGATTGTATTTAAATCGTAGCCTTCATTTCTCGATTGTATTTCATGGGTACTTTTTGAACTATCATGAATATTTTTAAATTTCATGGACACTCGATCTCGATCCCCCTCCATCTCGATCGCTATCCCACCTCGCCAGATCCGGCCCCCCTCGCCGCCGAGCACCCCCCCAGTCCACCGGCCGCCGCCGCCGACCCCCCGCACCCTCGATTCCCCTACTCAACCGCCGCCGCCGACCCCCCGCACCCCGCGCACCGTCTTATAAAAAAATTAGTATCAAACAGCTTTTTAAATGCTACTGTCTTATAAAAAAATATTACTGTTATTATTTAAACAAGTTTGAACATATTTAAACATAAATAAGTATCAAACAGCTTTTTAAATGCTAAAAAAAATTTGTGGAGCCTGGGAGTCGAACCCAGGACCTCCTGGTGTGAGAACTGGCTGCTGACCAGTCGAGCTAGTAGAGTGGGCTTGACATAGATAGGTTCTGGTACTACATAACCTTTTGGCTCGAGTTGAAATAAAAAAAATACTAATGGCGCACCACGGTGAGGTGCGCCATTAGTATGGACATGCTAATGGCGCACCACGGTGAGGTGCGCCATTAGTATTGTGGCCCCCCTTCGCCCGATCCCCCCTTCGCCCGATCCCCCTTCGCCCGATCCCCCTCGCCAGTTCTCTCCCTCTCGATCCACCGCCGCCGCCGCCGCTGCCCTCGCCCTCGCCCTCGCCCTCGCCCTCTCCCTCCCTCGCCCTCTCCTCGCCGCCCGGACGCCGCCCGGACGCCGCGCCGACGCCGCCTCGACCCCGCCCCGACCCCGCCGCCCGGACGCCGCCCCGACCCGCCGCCCGGACGCCGCCCCGGACGCCGCCCCGACCCGCCGCCCGGACGCCGCCCCGACCCCGCCGCCCGGACGCTGCCCCGCCGCCCCGACGCCGCCTCGACCCCGCCCCGACGCCGCTGCCCCACCTCGACCCCGCCCCGTCCACACCACCGTCGACCCGCCTCCCTCGACGCCACGGCGCCGCAGGACCTAGACTAGACGCCCAAGGTACGACCACCTCCTCCTTACTTCTCCATTCCGCAAGTCCATAGCCTCCTCTCACGTGCTTGCTTCCTTCTCCATTCCACAAGTAGACTAGAACAGGACTATAGACTAGAACAGGACTGATACATCTGTGTAACAGAAAAAGTGCTGAGCACCAGATTCCCATTTGTTGATAATTGCTGTTTATTTTGGTTGTGAAAATGGCAGGAAACTGTAGAAGAAGTCTTGGACTGCGGTGAAGAGACTTATTATCCAGCATTACATGTTGGTTCAGAGCGATCCTGTGCTGTGGTATGTATAAGCTCGCCATTGTTATCCTTCGTAAGCTCAGTCTGAAGATTAAACCTCCAACTAAAGTATGGGTTTGCTGTTACAAAACTTTGGTTGGTCTGTTTTCGATTAAATTCATTCACTAAAGTGGACATCAAAGACATGCTGCCATGCTGGAGTTATACGAGTTTTTTTTTCTTCCGAAAATTGCAACTGTGCTACTTGCAATGTACCTGTCATGAGCATCAAGATATAGCATCACCTTCACATTTACCCAGCTAGCACATGAAGCAACTACTCATTTCCAGATGAGGATGGTGCTAACAATCCCAGAGACTGATAATTATTTCACTGAGGCTCCAGATTAGCTAGATAGCACACAGTTGATTAGTTGCTTCATTTGGTTGTTACTTTCAATATCCCCTTTAATACTACATTCGAGGAATTTCTCTTGCACCCCTGTAGTATAAGAGTGCATTCTCTAACAGCTCATTGAGGTTTGGTTGTTGTTCAGCCCTTACTGGTAGGAGATCCTGACTCTACTGTTTCATAGAGCATTTTTCCTAGTTAATTGATTGGCAGATAATATTCATAGAGCATTTGGCGTTATGGTCGGCCTGGGCCCTGTGGCTGTCTGGCATGTCCAAGACAGCAACACATGCCTATTTAGGAAGACATAGCATTGTCTGAAAAAGAAAATTAAGGCATAGGATTGCCCTAAAAAAGGAAAATTAAGCGGTACTTGGATATGAGATATGACTAGTATCAGGATAGGATATAATCAGTAGATGTGGCAGCAGGATAGATGTATGTCTTAGTTCTTATTTATCTTTGGTCCGTGTTGCGTTTGAGTTGAGATCTGACTTGTGGATTTAGTTAGAATCTAATGATTTAGTTAGAATCTAATAATTCTTGCCCGGGGCCACAGCCGTGTACCTGTGTATTCAGGAAACCCTAGAAATGTTATAGGTCTCCTGTTGGTAGGTAAAAATTATGCCATGGAGAATTACTCGATGATCTTTCTTTATGTACTTTACTAACTTAGAACCATTTAAATATTATTTAGGTCAAAAGTCTTCTGACAGTTCGTGCTGAAATAGAGACGCCAGTTAGTGCTGTTTCCATTAGGAGGATTCCAAGGTATATACCCCAATTCTATTTAAATATAAATTGGAAAAATCTCTTTCAAAATTTGGTACAATTGCTTGAATTTTTGGAGTACACGAATTATGGGCTAGTGATGATCATATGCACTAGTTACTAGTAGATGCTTCTCGACCCAATTTGAGCAGCAGAGCACTAGCACCAAGCTCTGGGTTTTGTTCGGTACACTCTGAGATGTAGATGCCTGAAAGATAAACATGTTGTTTGTCTACAAAAAAAACTTAATTACTATTATGGGCTAGTGATGATCATATGCACTAGTTACTAGTAGATGCTTTTTTATCCTCAGATTGGCGTCTAGTGTTCATAGAAATATATGATTATCTTTGTTGTATAAACTGACTGGCTGCCAAGTTACAACTTACTGGTGAAAGTTCATTTTTTTTATCAGTGGCATATGAGTGGCAGAAAAGTGGCTAGCCTCGTCTGCATATATGAGCATATAGATCAACAAAAAATAAACCCATTCGGCAAGAACATTTATGCACCTATTTACTAGAAGAATGAATAAATGAATGTCAGGGCTAGAGATCATTACTGTTTGTTATCCAGGAAATACAAAAGTTTGGATTGTTGAATGCATTCTGAATTCTAGCTATACAAAAGTTTTTTCCTTCTGAAATGTGTTTTTCTTCTTCTTCCTGTTTTGAGTAGTTTGCGTAAGTTTTCTGAAATGATGATGTATTTTTCTTAATTCAGCGAACCGTGAGATGGACTTAGAAGAAGAAACTGTCTCCTGATTGCAGTTGATTAATTAGTATATATGTTGTAGACTTGTAGCATACCTACCTCTATATGGTTTTATATTTCAACTTGATTTCTGAATATTCCAAACCACACGCGAAGTCCTTTCTTACAAGAAGAAGTTTCTCTTCATAACAGTGAACAAAACTACTGTCAATCAGCTCAGTTCTAGTGCTGTTGGATTTTTTTTAATTGGCTTCTTGCAGTTTTGAAAATTCAGTTTATTCGGTTACTGAAAATTCAGTTAATTCAGTTAGGCACACAAATTTCAGAACTTTTGTGTGCCCTAGTACTTGGTGTTTGTAGAAAACCAGGAGTGTCAATGGGACTAGAATTCACTTGTTCTTATATGGGTTTGTAAAACTTGTTCATGTACTGAACTACTAATGCCTTGTGATGCTCTGAATTACTTGTGATGCCTCTGAATTACTTGTGATCACATTGAGAAAGACTTGTAAAGATGATGATCATCTTTAACAGAAAACAATTTGTGATGATTTTGCTAGTTTGCTGGGTTTTGTCTCCGACCATCGTGTCGTGATGATTTTGCAGGTACCCCGAGAGGCCCTTGAGTTTGCCGGAATGTCGATTAACTTCCGTTCCGGCAAATTCGGGTACTCCATATGTCCTATTTTCAGCAAAGGTCATGCTGAAATTTTCCGTGAATTTTAGCATGACTTTGCTAAAAATAGGACATATGGGGTACTTGTGACTAATGCATAGGCCGGGGTATCTTAGTAGTTAATTAAGTAGGATCAAGTGCCCCGGCGTACTTGTGACTAATGCATGGCTTTTAGGGTGCCTCGGTGTCGATAAAAACCGAAATGATGAAAAGTTAGGCTTTTAGGGTGCCTTGGCGTCGAAAAACCCTCAATGATAAAAGCTTAGATTTTAGGATGCCTCGGTGTCGACAAACCCTAAATGATGAGACCATGATCTTGTTCCTTGACAATAACCAACTTTTTGACCAAACTTTGTTTCTATTTAGAGAGAAACATGGCCCACAACGATGAGGCCGGGGGTTCGGGCGGCAAGGCATTCTGGGAGCTGTCCCAGGAGATGGAGGAACAACCTCACTTGTATGAGGCCGCCGCCTTCCCCACCGATCCTGAGACCACGGATGGTGCCGCCGAGGATGACCACACTGATGCCACCACTGATGGTGCCGCCGAGGATGCCACCACTGATGATGGCGGCGCACGCACAGATAGCAGCCAGCCGAAGAGGCAACGGAAGGACCGGCGCCCGATCGTGCTCCGCACCCTCAAGGAGGAAGTTACTGAAGTGGACTCCAACGGGAATCCAACGGCGCCCGAACGAATAGTCAAGGGGTACTCGCTTCAGCTCGGGTGCATTGTCCGGAGCACCGTCTCGATCAACACCGAGAACCTGAGGCATCCTGACCGAGGGAATTTGCGCCACCTCCTCTTCACGAAGCTGCACGAACGATACAAGTTCCCCGCTGAATTCGAAAACACAAGCCTCAAAGGGAATAAAGTGAACAATGCTGCCCTCACGAAGATGAGCAAGGCCCTGTCTACTTGGAAAAGCAATGTGAAGAGAATGATCGAGAAAGGTGAGAGTTATGAGAAGATCAAGGAGAAAAATCCTTCGATCACCGAAGATGACTACAACGACTTCAAGATCAATTGCTCGAGCACCGCAAGCTCCCAATCAAGTGAGTGGGGGAAACAAATGCGGGAGCTGAACATAGGGGAACACACACTCGGTCCCGGCGGTTACAGAGTGGCGGAGCCTATATGGGACAAGGAGGAGGCGGACCGTGCCGAGCAAGGCCTACCGCCCCTCTTCGATAAATACGGTGACAAGCAGACCAGGAACTTTGTCAGGGCCCGGTACAAGAAGGACCCGAAAACAAAGGAGCTTACCACGGATCCGAAGACCAGGCGGCTTGAGCTTGTTCTGGTAAGGAATACACCCCCGCGTAATTAGCTCCATATGGTTGCATTCTAATTAATGAAGCCGAATTTCTAAATGGTTCACATTCCTTCCGCAGGCGACTGAAAGCAGTAGCGCGGGGTCGACTAAGAGCAACCCTTGGGACACCACTCTAAATAGGGGGTTGAATATAATGAAGAACAAGGATAAGCTCAGTAAGCCGACGTCAGCTGGTCGTGTGGCCGGCAAAGGCTTGTCGACAAAATGGGGGTCATACTATACCGCTGGTGTGCGGAAGGAGAAAAAGACCAGCTCGGAAAGCCAGGCGCGAGAGGTTCAAGAACTCAAGGCACAGGTGGCGCGGATTCCGGAGATTGTCCAAGAGCAAGTGGAACAACGACTCGGAGCGACGATCACCGCCCTTGTGCCTACCTTGATCTCGGGGTTGAGTGCGTGGATTGCGGGCGGCCAACAGGGGCCGCCCCCGATTCCTAGCTTCACGGCCAGCAACTCGCATAATGCGATGGCGGGGCCATTGGTGCCTCCGGCGGAGGCGGCATTGGTGTCTCCGACGCCGGCACGGGAGCTTAATGCACCCGGGTGTACGCCGGCCGGCACCTCTTCAGCAAGCGGCCGCTCCGTCAACTGCACGCCCGCCGTTGGCGGTGCCTCGACATTAGCCGAGCTCGACGCCATCATCACGGTAACTAATTAAGCCTCTCTCGGCCGAGGACTTCATCTCCTTGCCTTTGACTGGGCATCCCTGACGCCCTACATGTTTTCGCAGGGCGCCGCCGACGTTCCGTGCACTCTCCTCCACTTCGTGAACAACGAGTTGGTCGATGTCGCCAAGGGCAAAATCGTTCAACCGGGCAACCCCTTGTTCCACGGTACCCAGATGCCACCCAACTTGTTTAGGGTTCAACTGGTTCGGGTGCTGCCAGGCTGCGACGACTTGTTACCTCCGATTCGACCCGTCGGGGCCGACGATGATGACGTGATGACCCTCAGCGCCTGCCTGAGCTGGCCCCTGCTTTGGCCGAAGAGCCAGATTCGTTTGGGGGCGGGGGACACCACCCCAAAGACAACACCGCCAGTCGTGCCGGCGCCAAGTCGGCCCCATGGCAAGACCGCCGTAACGGTGCCGGACATCCCTATGCCACTGGATCCAAACATGCATATGGCACAGGATCAGAACGACGACGACGACGACGATGATACATTTGGCAACGTCGATCAGTACTTTGCCGAGCATGGGTACGATGGCGACTTCATGGGGCCTCCTTCTCAAGAACCAAACCCAACAAAAGACGTGTGCGATCTAGCTCGTACCGCGGAGAAGCCAAGTTGCAACAGGCGCCGTCTGGCGTTCAGCTCTCAGGAGACGCCTCCAGCTGCCGACTTCACCGAGCCTCAGATAGGCGAGGTGCGAAATATTATCAGCCCCAACACACTCAAGAAGGCGGTCTGTGAGCAGAACTCGGTCCCATTACAGGAGAAGAAGAAGGCACGCAAAAGAAAGACTAAGAAGGGTGCGAGCCAGCCGGCACCGAGTACGATCCGTGCTCAGGACGGGCCACCTTCACCGCAGGATATCTCGAGGAGGGTGCATGTGGCGGGTAGGGCGATGCTACCGACAAATATGCTCAATGCTGCAACCGGTGCTATGCGGAGTCTGCATGACAGTGTTCTTGCTTTGGAGAAGCGGCGTCTCAGGGAGAAGGATGTGGCATACCCGGTTTTCGCGGCCAAGGTGCCAGAGGGCAAGGGCTTTGTGGATAACTCCATCGGGCGTACGATCGTCCTGCGTTTTGATGACATCCACGCTATGTTGAACCTTCATCCGCTGCACTACACCTTCGTTCGGCTATTTTCGCTGAGTATGGAGATGCGGATCATTCGCGACAAGACCCCGGACATCGTGATAGTCGACCCCTTCTACATGCGTGCCAAGATCTTGGGCAGCGCTGGGGACCGGCAAGTCGCGAGTTCTTACCTCGAAGGCGTCATTCTGGCAAACCAAGATAAGGATAACTTCCTCGTGCCTTACTTTCCCGAGTAAGTCCTCCCCTCAACCGGCCCGTAACATATGAATTCTTACTTTTCGATCGTTTTTCTTTTAACATTCCGTGTTTTCTGCAGTGACACACGTTGCACGCTCATCCTCCTAAGCCCCAAATATTCCATGGCCACGTATTTCGACCCGGACCGTCAGTCGAACGTAGACTACACAAATGTCAAGAAGGTTCTTGATGATGTTCTCCCCGGCTACGCCCAATCTGGAGGCACCTTCACCAGGCCTATTCGTAAGTACGGCAAGCACGTGTTCTCCCACAATACGACGTTCTGCTGCGTCAAGCAGCCGCCTGGCGGTCAGAAGGGTGCCTACTACGCCATCCATCACATGCGGGCGATCGTACGGGACCATCATCAACTTCTGCTACCGAGTAAACTCAAAGATTGGGCCGCGAGCGTGTCGGCAATCCAGGACGCGGACCTCCGACAAGAATTCTTTCGCATCCAGTCGGAGTTTGCGGAAATCATCCATCAAGATGTCCTTCGTACCTCGGGGCAGTTCTACCTCAGAAATCAACCGTCCAACAGTGACATCGACACAATGCTACAAATGCAGGATGACAACGCCCGTTCTTTCATGACTCCCACGATAGACGGCGGCTTCATCCACGCTCCGGTCCCTTGAGTCGAGTTGTCTAGTTCTGAAACATCGATTGGCTCATGTTGTAATTAAACTTTAATGAACTTGTAGTATGTCTCTTTGGTTTCGAGAGTCGTTCAACTTAGATGTAATCGATGCTATTAATGTCTTCCTTTTCTCTTCCGATCGTTCTGTTGCATAATTATATATTGCTTATGTATTGTCTGTGAATTGGTACTAACGTTTCGTTTGGCTAGTGCATAGCGATGCCGACGTATGTCGTGTACAAGGGTAAGGTTCCCGGAGTCTACGATGACTGGGAGGAGTGTCGGAGACAGGTTCACCGATTCAGCGGTAACAGTTACAAAGGGTACACCACTAGGGCCGAGGCCGAATCTAGATACGCCCGCTATCTAGCGGGAGAGGGGAGGGAGCGTTGGAGGAACCGGATGAAGACGAGTTTCATCGTGATGATGCTCATCGTGATGACCGCAGCTCTCTTCTATGTGATGGTAGTTTAGATGATCGATATCGACTTGTAATGTGAAGACAAACTCGCTACTCGCGGTCTCGAGACTTGTAATATAATGTTCTATCTTTGTTCGGTCTTTTTAATTCGGAGACTAATATGATGAATTGTATTCGGAGACTAATATGATGAATTGTATTCAAAGACTAATCTTCTATTGTATTCGATGAATCTGTTGTTGATGTGTGCTGTCTATATTTTGTCAAACTATACATTTTGTAACCTGTGCAAAAAACAGAAAATAAAAAGATAAAAAAAACCTAATATTCATACTAATGGCGCATCACAGGACAGTGCGCCATTAGTATGACAGTGCATACTAATGGCGCATCACTGGGTAGTGCGCCATTAGTATGCTGCGGTTACTAATGGCGCATCCAGTGGTGGTGCGCCATTAGTATGCCAAAGCACCTAGGTATACATGGCCCCTGGGAGGCATACTAATGGCGCACGCTGGCCTATACTAATGGCGCACCCGCGGTGCGCCATTAGTATACCAGATACTAATGGCGCACCAGGTGGTGCGCCATTAGTAAAAATTACTAATGGCGTGCTGTTAATGGCGCACCACAGATGCGCCATTAATGGCCATATTAGGTGCGCCATTAGTAGGGGTTTTTCTAGTAGTGTGACTCCAAGGCGTCGGACTCCTCTCCGGACTCCGATGTCAGGACCCCGACTCAATGCCACATCGATCTAGCATGTAACACCTCATATCACTTTGCGGCCTCACGCACGGTATTCCCACGGGTGTCGCCTTACCTTTGCCCGGGACCGTTTGCGCCTTTTGGCACACGTATATGACAGTGTCGCTAGAATCCATATGATAAGGAGCCCGGGCTGACATGGCTAGTCGTAAACCCAAAGTGGCACAAACCTACAGGGACAGGCATCCATGACCCAGCATCGAACGTGTCGGTCATCAGCGGGTGAATCCAGGCTGTAGCACTGGGCTAGCAGGACTCCGGTGAACCGGGCTGTAGCGGGCTAACAGGACTCCGGTATTCATCGCGTGACATTTCCCCGAAGGGACAGACACAGGAACGAAGAAGGACACATGCCGGCCAGCCTAAGTGTTCCGGAGCAGTAGCAAGCTACCATGGCTCGGTGGAAACACTAGGAGACATTTCCCGGTAAGAGAGGCTACTAAAGATAAACAACTAGATAGTCAGATCCCACACATACCAAGCATTTCAATAACATACACACAATATGCTCGATATGTGCAAATACAACATGGCATCACAACATGACTCTACAACTCAAGTATTTATTCAATAGGCTCCGAGGAGCGAGATATTACAAACATGAGTCTCATGACCCAACATTCAGAGCATACAAATCAAAACACAAGCGGAAGCTTAACATGTTTGAGTACAGAAATCTACAAATGAAAAGGGCTGAGAAGCCGGACTATCTACCAGATCCTGCCGAGGGCACAAGATCGTAGCTGAGGTATCAAGCTAAACGTCGAAGACCACGCGGAACTACTAGCGAGACTGACGTCTCTCTGCAAAAACATAAAATAGGCAAACGTGAGTACAAATGTACCCAGCAAGACTTACATCAGAACTAGCTACATATGCATCATTTTCAACAAGGGGATGGTGGGGTTTAACTGCAGCAAGCCAGCTTTGACTCGGTGGCTATCCTGAACTACGACTGCAAGTAACTCTTTTGAGGTGGCGCACACGAGTCCACATATTCACCATATCAATACACCACTATGGATCCGCTCCCGTCTCCCTACGAGAACGCCATCCATAGCACTCACGCTTATCTTGCGTATTTTAGAGTATCCACTTTCACTTGTCTATGAACTGATATAAGCAACCCAAAAGTCCTTTTCCGTGGACACGGCTATTCGAATAGATGATGTTAACCCTGCA
The DNA here is from genome assembly GCF_018294505.1 of Triticum aestivum. Taxonomy (NCBI): domain Eukaryota; kingdom Viridiplantae; phylum Streptophyta; class Magnoliopsida; order Poales; family Poaceae; genus Triticum; species Triticum aestivum. The sequence goes on along the minus strand of NC_057804.1, from coordinate 234,421,111 downwards.
GGGGTGTACTTCTTCATACATGTTTCCACCACTTAGCGTCTGCACACGACATGTGCTCGGCAGACTTCAAGCGAAAGCCGACGTGGGTGTAGACCACGACCTACCTAAACACTCAAGTCTCTTGTCCAGGTTTATCGCCTATTCGGGTTCCATCCATGAGGAGATCCGGCCGGAGTTTCGCTCACAGCCCCAAATGATGTGTGCAGGGTTCCCGAGATACCTAACGGGTATCCGGTACACCGTGCCACGTACCTACCGCATCACAGCCCACCCCTACGGTCAGCGCTGTCCACGGCCTCCAGCATACTACAAACACCAGAAACTACTTGCAACTCCTGGACAGAGGACTAGGGTGAATAAGAAGTCGAGCGGGGTCATATTTCAGGGCCCAATGTATGGTAGTAGCTGAATCATGGATCACAAACACAGAACTCAGTTCCTGAGGACGGCTGCAATGAGACAACCCACCATGTACTCCTACATGGCCTCTCACCGCTACCTTTACCAAATCATGTTCACACACTTAGCTCACACACAGTAGGACGTGTTCATACACCTCTGATTCATTCCCGATGAATCAGACCTGACACAACTCTAAGCAATAGCAGGCATGACAAACAAGCATGAATGAGTAGGCACAACAGGGCTCAAACAACTCCTACTCATGCTAGTGGGTTTCATCTATTTACTGTGGCAATGACAGGTCATGCAGAGGATAAAGGGGTTCAACTACCGCAGCAAGTAACAAATATGTCATTGTTGTCCTAATGCAGTAAAAGAGAGCAGGAGCGAGAGAGTAGGATTGTATCGGAATGAACAAGGGGGTTTTTCTTGCCTGGCACTTCTGAAGATAGCATTGAGTCTTCATCAGTGTCAACGATCACATCATCGGTACAACGTCTATCGAGGGGGAACAACACCGGCAAACACAGAAGAAACACGATCAATGCAATGCACAATATGATGCATGCTATGACATGGCAATATGAATGTGTTTTGGGCTAATGCACCTAGCTATGATTTAAATGAAGTTGGTTTGAATACATGATTCAAATTCCAACTCCATATATGGTTATTTAAATGCCCTTTATTTGTTTTGTCCAAAACAGAGGACAAACATTGTTCAAACATGCATGAAAATGGTACAGATGGGTTCCTTGAATTTTTCTGATAATTTTTCATATATAATTTATCTCATTTGGAGTTACGGTTGATTTTATATGATTTTTAGAAGTTTTGGACATTTTCTGAAAATATTAAATCATTTAAGATTTATTTAAATTCCAGAAAGGAATTATTGCGTCAGCATGACGTTGGTATGACGTCACAGGTCAACAGGGGCTGGTCCGGGTCAAACCTGACCAGTGGGGCCCACTGGTCAGTGACTCAGTTGGTTAACTGGGTTGATTAAGGTTAAACTAATGCTAACGAAAATGTCAGCAGGGCTGGGCCCACATGTCAGTGGCTTAATTGATTAACTAAATTAATTAGTGTTAACTAATCTAACACCTAAACTAACAGGGCAATTAGCACTAATTAAAATCCTACACTAATTCAGTCAAAGGCCGGCCCCACATGCCATGGACACAGGGGGGGTCCCGCCGTCGTCAAAGTGGGTCAAACCCACCGGCGACATGACGCCGGCGAGGCCCAAGACGGCGGCGCGATCCGGAAACGCAGCACGGGCCACGGTTCGGGGCGCGGATGGCACCGTTGGAACCCTGGGCCTCGTCCACGTCGGCTGGTGCTAGAGGGGTCGCCGGAGACGACCTAAATCGATGGCGGTGTCCGCTTCCGCGGCGGCCGGAGTTCGGGAAAGCGCGGGCGTGGGGCTGCAGCTCGCGTTCGAGCGAACGGAGAGCACAGGCGGTAGCTACGGGGCAGCAGGAGCACGTCGGAGCTACTACGCGAGGCAGAGGTGCTCGGGGGCACGGAGCTCGCCGGCCATGGCGGACGGCGGCTTCGGGCGCTGGCGGGGCAGCGGCTACAGGGCACGCGCGAGAGAGATAGGTGAGGGGAAAGGAAGAGGGGCTCACAGCGGTGACGACGGAACGCTCGGCGAGGTCGGGGACGGTCCGGAGCCGACGAATTTGACGGTGATGGCCGGCGGGTCCGAGGTAGAAGACGAGCCCGGTGAGGTCGTTCGGGGGCTTCTGGAGGGGCGTGGCTCGGTGAGGTGGGTCGAGGACGGAGTGGCGGAGCTTGTGGGCTAGTCGGGGAAGCGAGGGAGGCCCGGTGGCCGTGGTGGCAGTGGACGGCGGCGACGAGCTCCGCTCGGTGGCTGCGTGCGAGAAACAAAGGAGGGGGGGAAGGAGCGAGGAGAGTGAGAGAGGAGCCAGGGGCTGCGTGGCGATGCTAGAAGGGCCGTGGCGTCGCGGTGGAAGCAGGAGGTGGTCGGGGAAGCAGGAGGTGGCCGAGGCAGCGTTGGCGCCCGTCGGCCACGCGCGCTGCCTACTGGCGCGGGGAAGACGACAGGAGGAGGTGGGCTGGGCCGCGCTGGGCCGGTCCTGTTGGCCACCAGGTGGGCTGCGAGGTGAGCGCCAGGTAAGTGCTCTGTTTTATATTTCTGTTCTGTTTTCTATTTTTTTTTAAATTTGTTTTGCCACTGTTTTGAATTTAAAAATAATTCAAACAATGCCAAAAACTCCTCTGAATATTTTTGTTTTGCTAGATGGACTTTTCCAAAAGCTCATAAAATATTTCAGGGTATTTGAAATTATATTCTAATTATACGAATATAATTCAAATTCAAATAGCTAATGATTTAAATTCAAAGTCCCAAGATTAAGTCCCTAAAAATGTTCAATATTTTGGTTGGGACCAGAACCCTTGCCAAAAATTATCAAACATTTAAGAAGAGCATTTTGGAACAATGAATGAGATTTTAGGGTTTTTGCCCTTCTTTTATTTAAGTTTTTTAGGCTTCCAAATTTCCTCAGTTCAAGTTTCAGAAATTTAAACATGATGCAAACACTAGGCAGCACCAGAAGCTAGGGATGTGACATCCGAACCTTCCGCGCCACTGCCAATCGAATCCGATTGGGCACCGATCATGGAGTTCACCGCCGCGGACATCTTTCGGCACTCGCCCTTTGGCGACATCCTGAATTCACTAAAGTCTCTCTCTTTATCAGGAGAGCCCTGGCCGGACTATGGTCAGGAAGGTTGGGATGCGGACGACGAAGAAATTCAAAGCCCACCCACCACCCACTTCGTAGCAATTGTCGATGACTTAACCGACATGCCGACTTCGACTCCGAAGACATCGACAGTACGGACGATGATGCAGGAGACGACCAAGAACCAGCGCCTATAGGGCACTGGAAGGCCACCTCGTCATACGACATTTACATGGTGGACATCCCAAAAGATGGGAATGGCGATGGAACAACGGAGGATGACCCCTCCAAGAAACAGCCTAAGCGCCGGCGTCAGCGGCGCCGCTCTAAATCCCGCCACAGCAAAAACGGTGATTCCGGCACGGGAGACAATAACACCCCGGACAGTGCCAAAGACAACCCCCTCCAGCAAGATTCAGTGTAGGAGGATGGAGAAGCCAGCCCTCATGAGAGAGCGGCAGGCAGAGAGGTAGAGGACGATAATTACATGCCTCCCTTTGAAGACGAGGCAAGCCTCGACGACGACGAATTTGCCATGCCTGAGGATCCCATCGAACAAGAGCGTTTCAAACGCAGGCTTATGGCCACGGCAAGCAGCCTCAAGAAAAAGCAGCAACAACTTAGAGCTGACCAAGACTTGCTAGCTGACAGATGGACTGAAGTCCTTGCGGCCGAAGAGTATGAACTCGAACGCCCCTCCAAGAGCTACCCAAAACGCAGGCTGCTACCCCGATTAGGTGAGGAAGCACCTAAACCTACATCACCAGCGCATGATACGGCCGACCGGCCACTTCGTGGCCGCGACAGAGAGGCCTCTCGGCCCTCCACTCAAGCCGCACCCCGGCGCCGCTCAAAAAAATACCAAGGCGCGGGGAAATGCGCTAGACCTACGGGATATATCGGAGGACAAGGCAAGCCAAACAAGATCGATCTACGGATCGCGTGGGAGCACCACGATACATGATGATAACCGTCACGCCGGATATGGCAATTCCGGCCAGGCCGAACACAGTAGACAAAGCTCATTTGAGCTGCGTCGTGATATAGCCCAATACACAGGCACCGCACACCCACTATGCTTCATAGATGAAGTGATGGATCATCAAATCCCTGAGGGTTTCAAACCCGTAAACATTGAATCATATGATGGCACAATAGATCCTGCGGTCTGGATCGAGTACTATCTCCTTCATATCCACATGGACCGCGGTGATGATCTACACGCCATCAAATACCTCCCACTCAAGCTTAAAGGAACAGCTCGGCATTGGCTTAACAGCTTGCCAGCGGAGTCAATTGGTTGTTGGGAAGACCTGGAAGCCGCATTCCTCGACAACTTCCAGGGCACCTATGTGCGACCACCAGACGCCGATGACCTAAGCCACATAATTCAGCAGCCAGAGGAATCGGCCAGACAATTCTGGACATGGTTCCTAACCGAGAAAAATCAAATCATCGACTGTCCGGATGCAGAGGCCCTTGCAGCCTTCAAACATAACATCCGCGACGAGTGGCTTGCCCAGCACCTAGGACAAGAAAAGCCGAAATCCATGGCAGCCCTCACAACACTCATGAACCGCTTTTGCGCGGGAGAGGACAACTGGCTAGCTCGTAGTAACAACATGACCAAGAGCCCTGGTAATTCGGATACCAAGGACAGCAATGGCAGGTCGCGTCGCAACAAGCACAAGCGCCACATTAACGGCGATAATGCTGAGGATACATCAGTCAATGCCGAATTCAGAGGCTCTAAACCCGGTCAGCGGAAAAAGCCATTCAAAAGGAATAATCTGGGCCCATCCAATTTGGACCGAATACTCGATCGCTCATGCCAGATACACGCCACCCCCGAAAAACTAGCCAACCACACCAACAGGGATTATTGGGTGTTCAAGCAGGCAGGCAAGTTAAATGCCGAAAACAATGACAAGGGGCTGCATAGCGATGACGGGGAGGAGCCTCGGCCGCTGAACAATAGAGGACAGAAGGGTTTCCCCCCACAAGTGCGGACGGTGAACATGATATACACAACCCACATACCCAAAAGGGAGTGGAAGCGTGCACTATGGGACGTATATGCGATGGAGCCAGTCGCCCTAAAGTTCAATCCGTGGTCCTCCTGCCCGATCACTTTTGATTGAAGGGACCACCCCACTAGCATCAGCCATGGCGGATTCGACGCATTGGTTCTAGACCCAATCATTGACGGATTTCACCTCACCAGAGTCCTGATGGACTGCGGCAGCAGCCTGAACCTGCTTTATCAGGATACAGTGTGCAAAATGGGCATAGACCCCTCAAGGATTAAACCCACAAAAACGACCTTTAAAGGCTCCATACCAGGTGTAGAGGCCAACTGTACAGGCTTAGTTACACTTGAAGTGGTCTTCAGATCCCCGGATAACTTCCGAAGCGAGGAATTAATCTTCGACATAGTCCCGTTCCGCAGCGGCTATCACGCACTGCTCGGACGAACCGCCTTTGCAAAGTTCAATGCGATGCCGCACTACGCATACCTCAAGCTCAAGATGCCAGGCCCTCGAGGAGTCATTACGGTCAACGGAAACACCGAACACCCTCTCCGAACGGAGGAGCATACGGCGGAAGTAAAAAGCAGCCTCTCAAGGCAATTCTCGAGTCCGGCTATTCAACGTCCGGACACCATCAAGCGCGCCTGGAGTAACCTACAACAAGACCGCCTAACACGTTCCGAGCACACGTAGCAATGCGGCCCCAACCCCAGCCCTCGCGAAATTGAGAAACCAGTACTACGCGTAAATAATTATGCTCTAGAAATAACATGGGCATAGGGGTAGGGGCACGACCACGGCAGGCCCAGAATGCGGCTCAACCGCACCAGGGGCTCCCGATTATGTCATTCTTTTTTTTCACTTCTTACTTTCAGGACTCTGTTCTCAAGAAGCCTTGTCCGGCAGTAGAATCGCCGAACACATGATGCAACAGCCAGGGAAGCAGAAAGCTACGTCGAGTGTCCAGGTGGTCTCTATAACGAGCAGTATACTTATTTCACATATCATCTCGCAGCTCGCCCCTGGAGGGGGACATGTCAAATAGTCCCGTCCATTGCTTATCGCACTATTTGTATCATGCTGCTTTTACCACATCCTTTTTGAATAAACAATACATGGCTTCTGCCTATTATTGCATTCCTTTTTTATCTATATATGTTCACTTATGACATGTTGCATTTGTACACTTTGGTACGGCCAAATACACCAGGGGCTTAAGTACCCCAAAATATGGTGTGATAAGTCCGAACACTTTCACAAGTGCGGCACCCCGAACTTATAGCATTATATGCATCGGCTCCGAATCATGTCTTGGGTCAATAGTTGGGTTTGCCCGGCCCCCATGTTTTGGTACCTTACGTTCCGTTATATCGGCTAAGGTAGCGCTGGAGAACCACTGCGATTGTGCCCCAGTTGAGATGGGTGAAGCACCTCAGTGGAGAAAGCTAAAACTGACCGTCATGATAGGGCGAGAGCCGGTCGCTGTTCGAGAGGTTTTCGAGTCCCTAAAGACTTATGCCGCTTAGAGCGAGGAGTCGGCTTTGCCCGGCCCAGGCGTGGATATCGCCCCGAACTCGGTCTTCCAAATACTAGGGGCTTCGCCGAAATTTAAAATTATAGAATTATATGCCTAAGTGAGAGTGTTCAAGCATTATAGTCTGGTTGCCTCGTTCTTTGTGTTGAGCGCCTCCCTCAAAGGACCCAAGAATGGGAAAAAGAGCGCTCAAGTTTATCCCGAACACCCCAGCACTCGTGGCATGGGGGCAGAAGCCGACGACTTTCCATCTCTCAAGTTTAATAAACGGCCGCACAGAAGGTAATATTTTAAATTCACAAGCGTTGCTTAGCGCATATGAACAAGTTTTCAGCGTACAGGATAACAAATGCGAGTTTACTCAAAAATTAAATCTTTGGAGCATTCACCCGCTATAAGGCAGGCACCCTTCAGGACGCCCTCATAATACATCTCGGGCTTGCGATACTCCTTGCCCGGCGGTGGTCTGTCCGTCACAAGCTTCTCAGCACCCATCTTGCCTAGTGCACTTTAGCACGGGCAAGGGCCCTACGGGCACCTTCGACGCAGACAGAGCGCTTAACGACTTCAATCCATGGACATGCATCCACCAGCCACCTCACCAGCCCGAACTAGCTCCCAGGCATGGCTTCCTTAGGCCACAGCCAAACTATGAGGCCCTTCATGGCCTGTTCGGCCACCTTATGGAGCTCGACCAGCTGCTTCAGCTGGTCGCTCAAGGGCACTGAGTGTCCGGCCTCAGCATACTGAGACCAGAACACCTTCTCCGTCGAGCTCCCCTCCTCGGCTCGGTAGAACGCGGCAGCATCGGACACACTGCGGGGCAGATCTGTGAATGCTCCTAGAGAGCTCCGGATTCGGGTAAGTAACAAGTAATTCACTTTCACGTGCCTGCTTTGCATAAAGAATGCCTTACCCGCCGCTATCTTCTTCATCGCTTCAATTTCCTAGAGGGATTTTTGGGCTTCGGCCTTAGCGGCTTTGGCGCTCTCAAGGGCCGAGGCGAGCTCGGACTCTCGAGTCTTTGAGTCACGCTCAAAACTCTCGTGTTTTTCCACGAGAGCCTGGAGCTCTTGCCGCACCTCCGCCACCCGCGCCTCCTGCTTCTCTCGCTCAGTGCGCTCCGCAGCCGCATTGCTTTCGGCCTTGGACACCGCTTCCTTCAGGGTCGCCACCTCGTTCATGGCCCCTGCAATACTCACGTTATTCTTGTCATTTTTTGCAACCACATCTTTTATATACTTCTATAAGGTACTACTTACCTTCCTTGTCCTCGAGCTGATTTTTGGCAAGGCCGAGCTCGTTCTCGGACTGCTCGAGGCTCTGCTTCAATGCATTGACCTCTGCAGTCAGTGCAACATAGGTCAGCAGCGCAGCCTGCATTCCCCATATTGACACACTTATGTTAGACTCCTGCGTCCATCCTTTTAGATCCTCAATTCGGCTTTTCTTTCCGAACACCAAACTGAGCATCAGGGGCTACTGTCTATGCGGTAATATTTTTACATATCTTAAATACATACCTCAAAGCCTGTTAGAAGGCTGGCACAGGCTTCAGTCAACCCGCTCTTGGCGGACTGAACTTTCTGGATCACCACACTCATAACAGTGTGGTGCTCCTCGTCTATGGAGGCGCCGTTAAGCACCTCCAGCAAATTATCTGGTGCCTCCGGTTGGATGGAGGTCACCGGTGTTGCAGTCTTTCCCTTCTTACGAAGGGGTCGTCTGTCGGACTCCGGAACCACTGAAGGTTCCGGTGAGGAGTCCGGCCCAGGGCTGGACTTAGAGCCCTTTGGGGTTTTATCCCCCTCGCGCCTGGAGTCCGGGAGGTTGCCTTGCGGCGCCTCCTGGACCACCACCTCCTGGCTAGGCTCCTTTTGGGACCCCACCTCCGTGTCATCCGCAGCGCGAGGAGAGGAGGCAGCCGGAAGTGAGGTGCTATTCACGTCCGATGAATCCAGGGAGCCGCTCGTTGAAGCATCGAGCCCGTCCTTGGGCGGGCTGCAAGGTTATATTCGGCGTTAGGAGATTCTGTACGACAAACGAAACGCCATGAGTTATTCTGGTATCCGGACACTTACGATGTCGCCAGGGGCTTAGCCCTTGGTGGCCACTCCTCTTCGCCGTCATCGGCGTTGGTGGATAGTCCGGAGGAAGGGTCCTTCCCTTCTTGGACCCTCCGGCCTCCCAAGTTGGGGCGGCCTTCCTTTTCTTCTCTCCCCCTGCTGGGGGAGAGGCCTCCTTTTCCTCCTCCTCGTCTTCGCGGGAGGAGTCCCCCTCGGAGTCATCGGACGATGAGTCCGACAACACCTGGCGCCGGGAACTCCTTCGAGTTCCCGTGGCCTTCTTCTTGGCCTTCTTCTCCGGCACCACGTGAGGTGCCGGAACCAGCAGCCCCGCCAATCGGGCATCCGCTGGGTCTTCTAGCAAGGGAGCTGGACAGTCAACCTACCCGGACGTCTTCTGCCAATCCTGTCAACGGCAAGGGAGTTTACATCCCGCATAGAGTCAAACTGTGGTAAACAAGAGTCCCGTAAAGGGTAAAGTAGCTTACCTCGCTGGCTTGATGCTGCGAGCTGAATCTGCGATCTTCGATAGCGGATGCGGGAGCCTCGGCGCCCTTGAACAGCACCTTCCAGGCATCTTTGTACGTAGTGTCGAAGAGCCTGCTCAAGGTTTGGTGTTGTGCCAGATCAAACTCCCACAAGCTGAAGGCCCGTTGTTGGCACGGGAGGATCCAGTGGATGAGCATGACCTGGACTATGTTGACAAGCTTGAGCTTCTTGTTCACCAGGTTTTGGACGCAGGTTTGGAGTCCGGTCAGCTCTTCCGAATTACCCCACGTCAGGCATGTCTCCTTCCAGGAGGTGAGCCGTGTAGGGAAGCCAGATCGGAATTCGGGGGCCGCCACCCATTTAGGGTCACGTGGCTCGGTGATGTAGAACCACCCCGATTGCCACCCCTTTATGGTCTCCACGAAGGAGCCCTTGAGCCATTGGACGTTGGCCATCTTGCCCACCATGGCACCTCCGCACTCCGCTTGGCGGCCGCCCACTACCTTCAGTTTGACATTGAAGGTCTTCAGCCATAAGCTGAAGTGGGGCTAGATGCAGAGGAAGGCCTCGCACATGACGATGAACGCCGAGATTTTGAGGATGAAATTCGGGGCCAGATCGTGGAAATCCAGGCCGTAGTAGAACATGAGCCCCTGGAGAAATGGGTGAAGTGGAAAACCTAGTCCGCGGAGGAAGTGGGTGAGGAACACCACCCTCTCATGGGGCCTGGGGGTGGGGATAAGCTGCCCCTTGTCGGGGAGCCGATGCACGATGTCGCTGGACAAGTATCCGGCCTTCCGCAGCTTTTTGATGTGCCCCTCCGTGACGGAGGAGACCATTTTAGGACCTTGAAGTATGTCTAGAGGGGGGTGATTAGACTACTTGACCAATTAAAAACTTAGCCTTTTCCCAATTTTAGAGTTTGGCAGATTTTAGCTATCTTAGGACAAGTCAAGCAATCATCACATGATTCAAGCAAGCATGCAAAGAGTATATAGGCAGCGGAAATTAAAGCATGCAACTTGCAAGAAAGTAAAGGGAAGGGTTTGCAGGATTCAAACGCAATTGGAGACACGGATGTTTTTGGCGTGGTTCCGATAGGTGGTGCTATCGTACATCCACGTTGATGGATACTTCAACCCACGAAGGGTAACGGTTGGGCAAGTCCACGGAGGGCTCCACCCACGAAGGGTCCACGAAGAAGCAACCTTGTCTATCCCATCATGGCCGTCGCCCACGAAGGACTTGCCTCACTAGCGGTAGATCTTCACGAAGTAGGCGATCTCCTTGCACTTACAAACTCCTTGGTTCAACTCCACAATCTTGTCGGAGGCTCCCAAGTGATACCTAGCCAATCTAGGAGACACCACTCTCCAAGAAGTAACAAATGGTGCGTTCATGATGAATTCCTTGCTCTTGTGCTTCAAATGATAGTCTCCCCAACACTCAACTCTCTCTCATAGGTTTTGGATCTGGTGGAAAGAAGATTTGAGTGGAAAGCAACTTGGGGAAGGCTAGAGATCAAGATTCATATGGTAGGAATGGAATATCTTGACCTCAACACATGAGTAGGTGGTTCTCTCTCAGAAATGGTAAGTTGGAAGTGTAGGTTTGTTATGATGGCTCTCTCCACGAATGAAGAGGAGATGGAGGGGTATATATAGCCTCCACACAAAATCTAACTGTTACACACAATTTACCAAACTCAGTGGGACCGAATCATCAAACTCGGTCAGACCGATTTAGTAAACCTAGTGACCGTTAGGATTTTCGGTGGGACCGAAATGCAACTCGGTAAGACCGATATGGTTAGGGCTAGGGCATAACGTAATCTCAGTGAGACCGATTGCACAAACTCGGTGGGACCGATTTTGGTAATTAGCTAACCAGAGAGTTGGTCAGGTAATCTCGGTGGGACCGATTTGCTCTTCTCGGTGAGACCGAAATGTTACAAAAGGGAAACAGAGAGTTTACATTGCAATCTCGGTGGGACCGATTGCTCACTTCGGTTAGACCAAAACGTTATGAAGGGAAACAGAGAGATTACAATCCCATCTCGGTGAGACCGAGATCCCTATCGGTAGGACCGATTTGCCTAGGGTTTGTGGCAGTGGCTATGACATATGAACTCGGTGGCGCCGGATAGGAAGAATCGGTGTGACTGATTTTGGCTGTAGGTTTAGGTCATATGTGGATGTGAGAAAGTAGTTGAGGGTTTTTGGAGCATATCACCAAGCACATGAAGCAAGAGGCTCATTAAGCAACACCTCATACCTCCTTGATAGTATTGGCTTTTCCTATAGACTCAATGTGATCTTGGATCACTAAAATGTAAAATGAAGAGTCTTGAGCTTTTGAGCTTGAGCCAATCCTTTGTCATTAGTATCTGAGGGATCCACTTTCATCATCCATGCCATGCCATTCATTAAGCTTTCCTGAAATAATAGTCTTGGAATAGCATTAGCTCAATGAGCTATATGTTGTTATGAATTACCAAAACCACCTAGGGATAGTTGCACTTTCAATCTCCCCCTTTTTGGTAATTGATGACAACATATAGATCAAAGCTTCGACAAATGATAATAAGATTGAAAAACATCATCGCTTTGAGAAGTATGTGATAAGCAAGAGCTCCCCCTAAATTTGTGCATAGTTTAAGATTTGCTTTGGACTGCAAATGCACAAGGAATTAGGCTCATGGGTTACTCTTCCATGTCACATACATCTTGGTGGAGCGCTCAAAATGATAAAGATTGAATACATGCACTCATCACCAAGCAAAGTGAATGATCACATATGGATAGATAAGATAATATCATCAAACATGCATAAGTGTAGCTTATGATCAAACACATGATCATCAATGTCTCACAAAACAACATAGTATCTCAAGCAATCAAAAGCAAACAAAGTTTACCACCAAAGCAAGAGAGAACAAAAGCAACACTCTCTCTCTCTCTCGAAGCCTATGATCTATACATTTTTCTCCCCCTTTGGCAACAAGTTACCAAAAAGTTCATAGAAAATACATAGTGCTAGATCGACTCTCAGGCTTGATCTTCAGGTGGTGGTGTAGAGATGGCTCCTTGGACGAAGGCTTCAGTTGATGTAGAGGGAGCTGGAGGAGTTGGTGCTGGAGCTGGTTGCACTAGAGCTGTAAGAGTTGTAGCCGGTGCAGATGATGTGGCTCTGGTGTCTGCCACAAGCACTGCAGCTGACCTCTGAGCTCTAGGCACTCTGGGAAATACATTAGTGGTAGTCTTGCCCTTCCTCTCCTGCATGTCATCCTGTAGCTGCTCCACAACTGACTGAACCTCAGTTACTTTGACATCTAGATCATAGAATTTTTGTTCCATGATTCTTTCGAAGCTCTCCTGGTTTTGAGTTAGGATGGCCAACCCCTTCTCCATCCTCAGTGTTGATGCTATCAAGTAACCAAGCTGCTCCTGCTTGTTCTTCAGAAAGTACTCAGATGCCTCCTCTTGAGTTGGCATCTTGGCAGCCTTCTCTTTCCTTGCCTTCTCCTTCTTCTCTTGAGCTTGTACTGATGATAGTTCATTCTCAGTCATGACAACATGATTGTCCTCAAAATCTGGATAAAGAGGAAAATGTTCCTTATCCAATAGATATTTCCCTGTGCCCATCTTTGAGTTAATCAACTCCTGAATCTAAGGGGCATATCCACAGCTTCTCTTTTGATCTGCTGCTATCCTCTAATGGTCTCAACCATAAGGCTCATGACCTTGAATTTCTGTGGCACATCAAACAAATGCAACATGTTGATTGCATGCCCTCTAATCATGTTGTGGTCACCAGACTTAGGCAACATAGTGTGCCTTAGGATCCAGTTGATCGTAGGCAGCCCTGACAGAAGAAAGTGGACTGATCCAAAGGAGAAAGTCTCTAGAGCTTTGTCTGGGATCTCCTTGTACATATGTGCCATGGTATTGTGTCCCATTTTCTTCTTGGCATAGACATCCAAGTCATCTTCACTCTCCTTTGGGGCATTGATCAGTTTTGCCCACTCCTCAATGGTTGACTGGTACCTTGTACCTTCAGACATCCAAATTATCCTCCCATCTGGATAGAAGTGTGCTGTGGAGTAGAATTGAATAATGAGTTCATCATTCCAGTTGGTGAGCTTTTGCCCAACAAAATCTGCAACTCCACATGCAACAAAACGGTCTTGCACTCCAGGATAGTGTTCTTCATTTTCCTTCATGTAGGTCCAGTCGACCCACCTCATATCACACACTATGGGCTTATTGTCCAACAAAATTGTCTCATAGAAGTCCTGCTGTTCCTTTGTATGGAACCTGTAATCAACAGCAGTCCTTCTCCTTGTGGCATATGGATCTGTCATCCTCCATAGCCTCAACCCCGACTCTCTTCTGATGTTCATGTCTTCAGCCACAGGATGGGCATCATTATGGTCTGGTATCTTGGGCTTGAGCTTCCTAAGGACTTATCCTTCTTCATCTTCCTCATCAGCAACTTCAGGCACTGGGGCCTTGTTCTTCTCAGCAGCTGGAATACTCCTAGTATTCCTCTTTGGTGCAAGCTTGGGCTTGGGGGCAGCTTTGGGTGCTTCCTTGGGCTTTGATGTTGCAGCCCCTGACTTAATTGCATCACCCATAAGCTTTTGTGCCTTGGGTGCTGGTGCAACAACCTCTTCTTCCTCTTCCATCATGGAAGGTTGCCCAACAACTCTGGCTGTGGTCTTTTTGACCCTTTCTTTCCTTTTCTTTCCTTCTGCAGCAGGCTCTTTGGATTGGGATTCCAAAGGAATTTGAGTTGATCCTCTGACCTTCAGCATAGGTGTCCTCTTGGCAGGGACCTTCCTATTTACTCCAGGCTTAGTGGTCTTTGCTGAGCCGTACTCCTTTTTGAGCACTACTTTCCTTGAGGTAGCCTCATCCTCTTCTGCCATGTAGTCCTCATCCTCAGAATCTGAGGTTCTCTTCTTCCTTGTCCTGGTGGCAGCTTTAGGCAGGTTGCTTGGGGTGCTCCTGCTGCCTTCATCTGAACTGTTAGAGGGACTAGTGCCCTCACTCATGTGCATCTGCTCTTCTGACCTGTTCTGACTATCACTTTGGTCTGACATGCTGCAAATCACTGACTGCTGACCCTGTGAAGAGTTATAGATGAGATAGAATGGATGAGCATCACAAAATGCAGAGATTTTTGCAAAAGAATGATTCAAAAATTCAGTTTTAGTTTTCCACGGAAAGCATTTCGGATCAACCGATTTTCAAACTCGGTGATACCGAAGCAGTTTTGGAACCTAAACTGATGAACTCGGTTGGACCGAGTCACAGTTCGGTGGCACCGAGACTGCTAGGGTTTCACAAAGTCCTAAAATCGGTCTCACTGATTAGCAATTCTCGGTCAGACCGAGAGTTACTAGTGCAATGGCATTAGCCAAATCGGTGGGACCGAGTTTTTAAACTCGGTGGGTCCGAGATGGTTTCGGTGGAAACCTAACCCTAAATTTTCAAATCTCATCTAATCTAAGGATTGCATTGACTGGATAGGAGTGTTTCAATCGTGGCAAGAATCATTAAGAACACAATGTGCTAGGAATCGGACGAGGATATCACAGTGATCGAGTCCATACCCTAGCTTGGCGATGAATCGCTACGGCGGCAACGGCGGGGGTGAAATCCGTTGACGGCGGCGGAGACCAGCTACAGGAGGTGGCTGGCGACGAGGAGATGATCCGGAGACCCTGATGGCAGAGCGAGCTATTGCGCGGGCGAAGAGGTTCGGAGAAATTTCCAAAATTTTGCCTGTGACTATATATAGCCCGACCCTGTCGGTGTGACCAAGTGGAACAACTCGGTGGCACCGAGATGCATAACAGTGTACAGTTACAGCAACTCGGTGTGACCAGAAAGTTCAAATCGGTTGCACCGAGATTGAAAACCTAGATCGACTTAGTGATCTCGGTGGGACCAAAATGGAGGAATCGGTCAGACCGAGAATCACAAAGAAGTTTTGGAAGTTTAAGTCTATGACAAATCGGGGACTCCGAGTGCTCCTCACACAGAGTGGTTCGAATCTGACTTAATCAAATTTTGTGATGTAGCATGAATAGAGTTTAAGACGAGAAAAGCATAGATAGCTAGAGAAGGTTCTTAGGCATTCTTGTCCATCCACTTGGCAAAAAGAAAAAGAACCAAACAATCAAAACAACAAGTGGATGTCCTCGAATGAGTAAAATATGCACCAGCATGCTCACACAATAAGATGGCAAATGAAATATGTGGCAAAAAGAAGAAGAAGAACTAGAGAGTTCTTGAGAGTACTTGTTACTAGACTTGACTTGAGGCATGTAAGTAGATAAGAGTAAACGGCTTGGCAATGTAAGAAGAACTTTTCTTGCGGAGATCATCATTGATTGCTTTTAAGAACTCATGCTCTTGCTCAAGATTGAGCTTTTGAAAGCGTAACTCCTCATGAGCCCTTAAAAGTTCTCGATGATCTTCGAAGATAGTTTCATGAGCCAACTTAAAAGTGTTTAGTTCTTTAGTTAGAAGCTCAATCTTCTCCTTATCATTGTCATTCGTTTTATCTTGATTAGCATGATTAATTGATGTTTCATCGTAGTATTCATCACTAGAGTTGTCAACAAGTAAATCATCATCCACAAGCAAGTCATCTTCATCACTATTGAAATCAACATACTCGGGATGTGTTACCTTTGTATCTTTGGCCATGAAGCATCTTCCTATTCCTTCATTTGGTGAATCAAATATGTCGTAGGAGTTGGTTGACACAAGTGTTATACCGGCAACACCTTCATCTTGAGTATATTCGGAGTCGAAGTGATAGCTTCTCTCGGAGTCATGGTCGGAGTCGGAGCCGGATACCCATTCACCAACATGAGCTTGATGTCTTCATTTTGTGTAGCTCCTTGATGACTTGTCCTTCCTTTCCGAATCCTTGCTTCTCCGTGAGGGTCTTCGTTCATAGCGATCATCTCTACTCCTCCTCTCTCTTGGTGGTGATTCTTCTCTTTTGCTTCTTCTTTTTGGATAATCTTCTCTTCTTTTGTAGGGTGCCATACACTCATTGGAGTAGTGTCTGGGTCTCCCACAATTGTAGCAATTTTGCTCTCGACTAGAAGATCTTTTGTCATTGTAAGACTTTGACTTGGAGCTTATTTCTTTGCTTCTACTCTTGTAGAATTTGTTGAAGTTCTTCACCATTAAGCTCAATTCTTCATTGAAGGTTTGTTTCTCACTTGATGATGTGGGGACTTCACATGAGGCTTTGTAAGCACCACTTGACTTGTTGTGAAGTTCCTCCTTATCCTTAAGTGACATCTCATGAGCAACAATTCTTCCAATGACTTCCGTTGGCTTGAGATCTTTGTAGTTTGGCATCATTTGGATCAATGTGCACACGGTATCATACTTTCCATCCAATGTTCTTAGGATCTTCTTGTTGATGAATTTGTCGGTCATCTCTTCACTCCTTAAGCCGGCAATCTCATTTGTGATAAGTGCAAGCCTTTCAGCGACACCTTCACCATCCTTCATTTTGAACTTGTCAAGCTGACTTTGGAGCACATCCAACTTGGATTCCTTGACGGAGTCGGTACCTTCATGCATATCAATAAAAGTATCCCAAATTTCCTTTGCATTCTCAAGACGGTTGATTTTGTTGAATTCTTCGGGGCACAATCTGTTGAAGATGATATCACAAGCTTGAGCGTTATACTACAGCATCTTCAATTCTTCCGCATTAGCTTCACAGTTTGGCTCTCTCCCATCAAAGAATTCACCTTGCAAGCCAATACAAATAATTGCCCAAACGGCGGGGTTATGTCCGAGAATATGCATTTTCATCTTATGCTTCCAACTAGCAAAATTAGTACCATCAAAGTAAGGACCTCTATGGTGATAATTTCCCTCACTAGACGCCACACTCTCCTAGGTTGTGAAACCAAGGCTATGACCACCAAAAGCTATGGAAATCAAAGAAAATGGAGACCAAAGCTCTGATACCACTTGTAGGACCTTGAAGCATGTCTAGAGGGAGGGTGATTAGACTACTTGACCAATTAAAAACTTAGCCTTTTCCCAATTTTAGAGTTTGGCAGATTTTAGCTATCTTAGGACAAGTCAAGCAATCATCACACAATTCAAGCAAGCATGCAAAGAGTATATAGGCAGCGGAAATTAAAGCATGCAACTTGCAAGAAAGTAAAGGGAAGGGTTTGGAGGATTCAAACGCAATTGGAGACACGGATGTTTTTGGCATGGTTCCGATAGGTGGTGCTATCGTACATCCACGTTGATGGAGACTTCAACCCACGAAGGGTAAAGGTTGTGCGAGTCGACGGAGTGCTCCACCCACGAAGGTTCCACGAAGAAGCAACCTTGTCTATCCCACCATGGCCGTCGCCCATGAAGGACTTGCCTCACTAGCGGTATATCTTCACGAAGTAGGCGATCTCCATGCCCTTACAAACTCCTTGGTTCAACTCCACAATCTTGTCAGAGGCTCCCAAGTGACACCTAGCCAATCTAGGAGACACCACTCTCCAAGAAGTAACAAATGGTGCGTTCATGATGAACTCCTTGCTCTTGTGCTTCAAATGATAGTCTCTCCAACACTCAACTCTCTCTCATAGGTTTTGGATCTGGTGGAAAGAAGATTTGAGTGGAAAGAAACTTGGGGAAGGCTAGAGATCAAGATTCATATGGTAGGAATGGAATATCTTGGCCTCAACACATGAGTAGGTGGTTCTCTCTCAGAAATGGTAAGTTGGATGTGTAGGTTTGTTCTGATGGCTCTCTCCACGAATGAAGAGGAGGTGGAGGGGTATATATAGCCTCCACACAAAATCTAACCGTTACACACAATTTACCAAACTCGGTGGGACCGAATCATCAAACTCGGTCAAACCAATTTAGTAAACCTAGTGACCGTTAGGATTTTCGGTGGGACCGAAATGCAACTCGGTAAGACCGATATGGTTAGGGTTAGGGCATAACATAATCTCGGTGAGACCGATTTCACAAACTCGGTGGGACCGATTTTGGTAATTAGCTAACCAGAGAGTTGGTCAGGTAAACTCGGTGGGACCGATTTGCTCTTTTTGGTGAGACCGAAATGTTACAAAAGGGAAACAGAGAGTTTACATTGCAATCTCGGTGGGACCGATCGCTCACTTCGGTTACACCGAAACGTTACGAAGGGAAACAGAGAGATTACAATCCCATCTTGGTGAGACCAAGATCCCTATCGGTAGGACCGATTTGCCTAGGGTTTGTGGCAGTGGCTATGACATATGAACTCGGTGGCGCCGGATAGGAAGAATCAGTGTGACCGATTTTGGCTTTAGGTTTAGGTCATATGTGGATGTGAGAAAGTAGTTGAGGGTTTTTGGTGCATATCACCAAGCACATGAAGCAAGAGGCTCATTAAGCAACACCTCGTCCCTCCTTGATAGTATTGGCTTTTCCTATAGACTCAATGTGATCTTGGATCACTAAAATGTAAAATGAAGAGTCTTGAGCTTTTGAGCTTGAGCCAATCCTTTGTCATTAGTATCTGAGGGATCCACTTTCATCATCCATGCCATGCCATTCATTAAGCTTTCCTGAAATAATAGTCTTGGAATAGCATTAGCTCAATGAGCTATATGTTGTTATGAATTACCAAAACCACCTAGGGATAGTTGCACTTTCAACCATCCACTTGCCTCCCGCTCCGGACATGGCTGGGGAAGGTTGAGGCGAGATGTGCGGACTTGGGCGCTGGAGCTCGAGTGCGCGGAAATGGATGAGCAAAGGAGGAAGAAGGAGTAGGTAAAAAGGTGGATCCTTATCCCCTTATATGAATGGACGAAGCTATGCGTCCCCACCAGCCTGGTAAAACTCTCTTATCTCCCAAGCGCCATAATCAATGGCGCGATTGGGTTACCCACGTCCGTATTGATGAGAATCCCGAAATAAGGGGACACGATCTCTGCTTTGACAAGACATGCCAAGGAAACCGCCTCGCTAAACGCACTGAGGTGGGACAGTAAAAACGATTCAAATAAAGGCTTGGCCGTGGTGTGATGTCACGCCACGGAATACGTTGGCAGATTGAATTTGTGTAAATGTTATTCTCTCTACGGTGGTATGTGGAACTTATTTTGCAGAGCCGGACAATATCCTTGTGTTCAAAATCTTCTATGAAGTATTCGGAGGAGGAACCCGCCTTGCAATGCCGAAGACAATATGCGCGCCGGACTCGTCGTCATTGAATCCTGGTTCAGGGGCTACTGAGGGAGTCCTGGATTAGGAGGTGTCCGGATGGCCGGACTATAGCCTTTGGCCGGACTCCTGGACTATGAAGATACAAGATTGAAGACTTTGTCCCGTGTCCGGATGGGACTTTCCTTGGCGTGGAAGGGAAGCTTGGCGATACGGATATGTAGATCTCCTACCATTGTAACCGACTCTGTGTAACCCTAACCCTCTTTGGTGCCTATATAAACCGGAGGGTTTTAGTTCGTAGGACGAACGACAATCATACCATAGGCTAGCTTCTAGGGTTTAGCCTCTCTGATCTCGTGGTAGATCTACTCTTGTACTACCCATATCATCAATATTAATCAAGCAGGAGTAGGGTTTTACCTCCATCGAGAGGGCCCGAACCTGGGTAAAAACATCGTGTCCTTGTCTCCTGTTACCATCCGCCTCGACGCACAGTTCGGGACCCCCTACCCGAGATCCGCCGGTTTTGACACCAACACCACCCATGAGGCAAACACCGAGACCCAAGAGCGTGAGCTCATGTTGTCCGCGTCCAAGCAGGAGGCGGGGCGGGAGCACCTGCTAGCGAAGGACCCCCAGCTAGCGGCTGCCCAGGTTACTTACGACGAGTAGAGGTGTCTTCCTACAAAGAGGGACGAGATCTAGGCTGAAGTTGATGACCTTAGGAAGCAACTGCTAGACATAGACACCATAATCGAGGAGGTGTGTCGCGACCTGCTGACTCAGGCGATGGCGCGACTCTTCAGCAATCTTCTCCTCCTTGAAAGCTGCATCGACTTTGAGCAGGTGGTGATTCCCGTCCCGGTGGAGCTCCGTGAAGGACTCGAGGAGGCGGTGTGTGAACATGTGACCGACTTCGTCCGGTGGTACGTCTTTGAGTGAGAGGCCAGCGAGCCCCCTAATGACGACGGTGAGGGCGACGACAGCGGTGCCTCATCATCCTAGATCCTCCTTGATTATGTCTGTAATACAGTGCGGCCCCATGGGGGCGTGAAGATATTTGTCTTGTTTAATCACTTCACATTTTATGCGTTTTTGTTTCTTCTCGAGGTCTTTCTTTCCTTCTCACATTGCCTTCGTGCCCTGCGTCATTGGGGCCCAGCCCCTTAAGAGGGCTACGACCATCGCTAGTATGCCTGGAGCGTGCGCTCGGCAAGGCCAGAGTGTGCAGGGCTCTTAGTGTTGGTAGGAGCACCTGAGACGTGATGCTCAGGGTCCCCCCCTTGACACGCAGGCAGCTTGTGCCAAGGAAATCAAGATGTCTCGAGAGGGAATACGGGAGGAAGATAAGAGGACCCGAGGGGTGTTAGCAAAGGCTCAAGAGGCGCTTTATACTTAGCTCTTTTGAGGAGTGTAGCTTGGTGCGAGTGCTCCGCCAGGCGTAACTCATGAGGCTTGGTCACTCGCGAAGCCTTCTGTCCATGGGGCGTCACTGCGAGGCATCCCAAGGGGGAGATCCTGAGGCCTTTGCTATTTTGCAGCAGGGTGTGCTCGCGAGGTTGCCTGTGGGTGTTATGCGAGGAGACAGGAGCACCAAGGACCTGGTGAGGTGCTGTGCACGGGAGCAGGGCTGTGAGCCAGAGCTCGGTCGCTTGGGTTTTGGAGTGCTGCTGGGACTGACTTGACCACAGGAACCATACCCATCCCCCGCTCGCGTGATACACATGGGGGAAACCGCGAGCGTGCGCCCCTCCTGTGTCACCCTCAGCTGCAAGTACACAGGATTATGTAGGAAATAAACTTTACTGATGCACAAAGTAGATTCATTACATAACAGAAAGATACATGTTGTCGTGTTTGACATGGGTCAGCTTGAGGATGTGATGGCCGGGGGACCCTTAGGTAAGTAGGCCACCAGCGCTGAGCATGGGGCATCCAGCAGCGATGAGCATGGGGCTTCCATGAGAGTGGTAGGGAGCTCTCACATGCTGGTGGCAGCGTTGGTAGCACTACAAAAAAAAGAAACATCCATGACATTTTGGGCCGAAGGAATTTTATTCCTGTCATGCTTATGACACTTCTATGACGATAATTGTGACAAAAGCACATATCATTATAGATGTGGTGGGTTCCTACTTCAATCACAAAAAATCATGATAGAAAATGGGCTTTTTGGCATGGGCGAGCCAGGGATGCACCTGCATGACATTCTTTGTGTTGTCCATGACAGAAAAAATGATGGTAGAAGCGAGGGCGAGGAAAGTATTGGGGAGTGCCTGGTTACGGTGGGTGGTTGGGACCGAGTGATGCATGGAGGTTTGCGCATTTCTCTCGTACATGTACGCATGTGGGTGCAAGGCATTGGGCTCTAACTGAACCCGAGCGAGCGTTCGCTTACTAAACCCGAGCGAGGCGTTCGCTTACTGAACCCGAGCGATTGCACTAGCTATGCTACTGAACCCGAGCGATCAATCCCTGGTTGTTAACTAAACCCGAGCGATTCCTTCGCTACTGCTGCTAACTGAAGCCGATCGAACCTGCCGCTTGATGAACAATGACGGTTGTTGGGGGTTGGATGAACAGTTCCCGGTAGGGGTTGGATGAACAGGACCACGTGGTAGTTGTAGGTCGTTGTCGCTGGATGAACAGGTCCCCGATCGAGGAGGCCACCATACACACCCGAGCCAGTTTAGGGTGGATGAGCAGGACCCATGGAGGATTCGTCAAACAGTAGCCGCTGGAGGCTAGATGAACAGGACCCTGTGGAGGGCTGGTTCAATAGGACCCCGTGTAGGGCTGGTTGAACAGGACCCCGTGTGGAGGGCCGGTTGAACAGTAGCCGGTGGAGGCTGGATGAACAGGACCCCATGGTGAATAGTAGTTAGTGGAGCCTAGAGGAAGTCGACGGTGGATGAACAGTAGCAGGTGGAGGCTAGAGGAAGTCGACGGTGGATGAACACTAGCCTGTGGAGTCTGGAGCGAGGCAATAGACGTTGGATGAACATTAGCCCGTGGAGTCCCGTTTTGTGGTACACCACACCCCTCCCAATGAACAGGACCCCATTTCGACCGTAGGCGCTCCGACACAAGTTCATTTCCTCCATTTTGTGGTACGACACACCCCTCCCGATCAACTACACCCCGTTTCAACCATAGGAGCTCGAACACAAGTCTGTTTCCTCCGTTCTGTGGTATGCCAGACCCTTCCTGATGAACAGGGGCCCGTTCGTCCATACGCGGTCGAACAATAGGTCGTTTTCCTTCGTTTTGCAGTACGCCAGACCCCGTTCCGGCTGTTCTGTCCAAGCCAGATGGCTCCCGACGAACAGGACGATGTCGTTGTACGCGTTAGAGACCCTGCCTGTATGTATGTATGTAGTCGTATTTACTATCTTGCAGCATGGTTGTACATACGTGTACACGATATAGACGGGACTGCATGACATGCTACGTTGGAGCCTCTACTTCAACACATGTTGCTCCTTACTCGACCATGGTACGTCGATGTAGAGACACTGATCGACCTTATGTACGTACACGTTTGTGACCAGACAGATAACACTACTTTCGCTTCAACCTGGTGGGTGCCAGCTGTCAGGGGGTAAGAAGGTTGTTCCTTCTGTGCGAAGATAAAGCCAATGGGTCCCAGCTGTCAGGGGGAATGTTTTTTCGTGAAATACAGAGGCCCTTCCAGTAGGTCCGAGCTGTCAGGTGGAGGAATCATTTTTTGTGCGTAAAAAGGAGGCACATCCTTGCGTGCAGCCATGCACCCAGCTATCAGCCTCTCCACTTATAGTCCTCTTCTGATGGTTGTTGTTCATTGACCACGTTGATGATGCTGTAACGACCGAGAGCACGAAGGTGGTGTACGACGGCATGACCTAGGAAGGGAACGACCCATAGCCAGGGAATACGCAGCAGTGGATGCCCACACGGAGGGGAGTATGAGGGTTGACTGTTTCGGCTACGGTTTGAGGATGTCTTCACCAGATAATAATAGGGGGTGTGGGTGATGTCATGCCCAATATGCGACCGTATCCTAAAGGAAATCGAAGGTCCCACCAAGGATAGAAGAACATATTGGAGACGCTTTTACAAGGTGGATATCATTACATCGTACCATTACATAATAGTTGGGGATACATACAAGAAGCATACAAAGCCACACGAATACAACAACATCATACATAAGAGCATCATCCGACTATGGATGAAACACAAACAGAAACTCAAACGACATCCACCCTGCTAGCCCAGACTGCCGACCTGGAATCTATCCCCTGATCGAAGAAGAAGCAGAAGAAGATCTCCAAAACAAGTAACATCGCTCTGGCGTCAAGATCATCGCATAACCTGTCCCTGCAACTTTGTTGTAGTAATCTGTGAGCCACAAGGACTTAGCAATCCCATTACCATGGGTATCAAGACTAGCAAAGCTTAATGGGTATGGAAAGGATAAGTGGTGATGTTGCAGCAGCGCCTAAGCATATATGGTGGCTAACATACGCAAATAAGAGTGAGAAGAGAAGCATACAAAACAGTCGAGAAGCTAGAAGTGATCAAGAAGTGATCCTGAAACTACTTACGTTCATACATAACCCAAAAACCATGTTCACTTCCCGGACTCCACCGAAAAGTGACCATCACGGCCACACACGCGGTTGATGTGTTTTAATTCGAACCTGGTGTCAAGTTCTCTACAACCGGATATTAACAAATTCCCATCTGCCACATAACCGCGGGCACGGCTTTCGAAAGTTTAAACCTTGCAGGGGTGTCCCAACTTTGCCCATTATAAGCTCTCACGACCAACGAAGGATATTCCTTCTCCCGGGAAGACCTGACCAGTCTCAGAATCCCGGTTACAAGACATTTCGACAATGGTAAAACAAGACCAGCAAGACCACCCGAATGTGCCGACAAATCCCGATAGGAGCTGCACATATCTTGTTTTTAGGGCACACCGGATAAGCTAAGCGTACGAGTACCAACATAACCCAAGTTTCCAAGGGACCGTCCCGCATGGTGCTCTAGTTTGGACCAACACTCAGAGGAGCACTGGCCCGGGGGGTAAATAAAGATGACCCTCGGGCTCAGGAAACCCAAGGGAAAAGGCTTAGGTGGCAAATGTTAAAACCAAGGTTGGGCCTTGCTAGAGGAGTTTTATTCAAAGCGAACTGTCAATGGGGTCCCATACACCCGGCCGCATGAGGAACACAAAATCAAGGAACATAACACCAGTATGACAGAAAATAGAGCGGAAAGAGTGGAACAAAACACCAGGCATAAGGCCGAGCCTTCCACCCTTTACCAAGTATATAGATGCATTAATTAAATAAGAGATATTGTGATATCGCAACATAAACATGTTCCAACATGGAGCAATCTTCATCTTCACCTGCAACTAACAACGCTATAAGAGGGGCTGAGCAAAAGCGGTAACATAGCCAAGCAACTGTTAGCTAGGAAGGGTGAAAAGGTTAGAGGCTGACATGGCAATTTGGAGGCTTGATAAGTAAGAGATAGATAGCGCAGCATAGCGATAGAACGAAGCAACTAGCATAGCAATGATAGTAATGAGATCCAAGGTGACGGTCATCTTGCCTGAAATCCCTCAAGGAAGAAGTACGAGTCCATGAAGAAGATGAAGCCATGAAGACGAACCAAGCGTAGATGAACGAATCCTCACGATCGCAACGAAACAGGAACTAACGAGAAGGAGCACAACCGGAAAGAAGCAAACACATGGTAAACACTCAACACATAGACATGGCATGATGCTCAACCAAGTATGATGCATGACAAAGGCTATATGATGCTACTCATGGCAAGAGAGGATGCATACAAGGGCAACATATCAAAGCAAGTTTAAATGAGTCCGGAAACAACATGTAGCAATTCCGGTAAGTCCTCTTATGCAAATTTCGAAATTGGTCCAGATCTGAATAAACCTTATATTGAAGTTGTTAAACAGCAAGTTAATATTCACCAAGATGATCTACACGAAATTCTAGGCAAGTGTCATATAAAGTTCATTTAGTTCGGAGCTACGGCCTAGAGGATATGAGCAAAACAAGTTAAACATGGCATTGATGCAAAATGCATTTAAACATCAAGAAAACACTCTCAGAACATGGATGCAACATGACAAGGTGAAACTACATGCAATTCTAAGCAATTTTCATATACAGCATGCTCAAAATGGAGCAACGGTGCAACACATACACTCCAAACAAGATATAACCACAATCTGTCCAAAACAGCAAGTAGGCACGTTGCAAACATCAAAACAGTATGCTACAGGAATCTTATGAGCACAAACTTGACATGAACTTCATGTAAAAATAACATAATTAAAATATCATTAAAGGTTCAGGTTCACAGGCATCAATATTAAACCAATATGATCAATGCAAAATGCAACTTTATAACACAGCAACATACGCATGAGCAGAGTTAATATGATGGCAACTTGAGAGCAAGAAAGAGACAAGCTACAACAAGTAAAATTAGCAACCAAGGGCTTGGCATCAAATTACACATAACAAAGAGAAAATAATATCCTGGCATCATAAACTTATGACTCATGGATTAATAGGAACCAACATGACAAGATTGAATGTTGAAACAGTTTCAGCAAGTGTAAAACGGCAACATTAAGATAGCATGTTTGCAAGCATGAAACAGAGGCATATTATCTCCAAAATTAGCAAGTATGACATGTGAACAAAGCAATAATAGCGTACTACAATTCATATAACTAGAGCTTCACCATAAGAGGCATGGATCACTAAATACCAAGCTCACAACAATGCATCATGAAGTTAACAGAAATCTAGAACATTATATAAGCATGTTCATGGCAATGAAAACATATGCTACAGGACATATATAATGCATAAATAGGCATGGACTGATAGAACATAGAATAGACAACAAAACATCTCAAGTAAGCATCTCCAGATTATGCATGGATTAATTGGTAGCATCAATGAAACATGGCAACATGATGTAGCAGTTTCACCATTGACAGAAAGTTAGCAGTAAGTAGCCCACTTAACAAGCTTGATGCACACACTACAGGTCATATAAAAATACACGGATTGCACCCCTGTAAATATTGCATAAAAATGCTCCTAAAACATGTAGACATCATGCTCATAAGATGCACACACAAAATACCACAAAAATGACAAATCAGCAAGATACAACAGTTTTCAATAGTTAACAGCAACGTGCACTTTTGCAACAGGGTTTAAGATATCAAGATGCACCCTAACATGAACGCAAAGCACACTAACATGTAGATCATGAGGTGCATAACATGTGCATATCAAGATCATTATCATAGCATCAACAGAGATAAAGTTTTGGCACTCACAAGATGCACAAATGATGTTGACAGTGAGCAGATTCCAGCAGTAAACATCATATAGCACTCTTGCTACGATGACTAGGGCAACAAAATGAACTCAAACAAGCATGCCACACTGGAGTGAAATGTAGAGCATCTCACAATGAACAGTTTGACATATTACACACACAAAACGGAGCTACATGCAAGAAGTTATGATGAGTCAAACATGCACACATATTATGAGTTTTTTAGGAACTTGGTCGAAAATCACCTCCCGAAACAGATCTAGGGTTTGGGCACGTGGATCGAGGCAACCGGATGAACTCGCCGGAGAAGCTGCCGGAGAGGAGGGAGATGGCCGGAGTTGAAGGGGGAGTCGGCGGCCGGGCTTGGGGTCGCCCGATCTGGTCCGGCCCGACCGGATCCGCGGCGAGGCGGCGGAAGGCGGCACGGTCCCGCGGGCGGCGTCAAGGGTCGCCGGGTGGTGGGGCGTAGGCCAGCGGCGAAGGTAGGCGGCGGTGGTCGCGGGCACGGCGGTGGAGGGGCTTGAGGGCAGCGACGGCCTGGCGAGTGGGCGGCGGAGGCGCGGCCGGGCTCGGGGGCCCGTCCCGGGCCTGGCGAGCCGACGTCGCGGGGACGGCGGACGCGCCACATGGCGGCTCAGGATTCACGGAGGGGCGGCGGTGGGATTTTGTCCGGCGGGTGCAGACATGTTCGGTGGATGAGAGGAGCGGGGCTAGGGTTTGGACTGTAGGATTTTGGGAGAGATGCACATTTAAAACAAAACAGAAGCTAGCCAACTCGCTCCTAGAAAGCTCCCTCGATTTCGCTCTTTGTTGGCCCTTCGATCGAGTTGTTTTTGGTCAACTCTCTCTTTTGTCCATCCGATCGGTGCCTGGTCGCTGCCTCCTGTTTTCACGGCGTGGTTGTTTTTCCTACGTCCATGACCGGTGGGCTCGTGTACCCGCGTTATTGGCTGGGTGAATGGCTGGAGGGAGAATGAGCCTGTCCTCGCGCCATGCGTCCGATCTGTTGCTTGTGTCGTGCGTCCTTGAAAGCCATGGAGGGTGGTTGACCGACAATTGCATACCCGGTTGGGCGTTCTCCTTGTAATGACATGAGGCCCCATCCGCTCCTGGCCCCGCTCGTCGGCTGCCGAGGCTGGGTTCCTCACGGGATGGGTTGGGCGGGCGGGCGGTCCTCTGTCGTGCGTCCCGAAGGGCCTGCAGAGGGAAAAAGTCCATTTTAAACCTTGAATTCGTAGACGTCCGGCGAATCAAACCCTGAAGTCGAAATCCCTATCGTTCGGCCCCCAAACTAACTAATCCCGGTCCAAATCTAACCTTAGTGTCGTTTTAGCCCTTAAAACGCTGACGTGGCCAGGATTGCTAGTTAGGTGGGCCAGCTTATAACTGGAACGCGCGGGGGGGTGAACAGCAAATCGATTGGGGATTTGGGGGGAGAAACTAGGGTTAGGCGGCGGCGGCGGCGATTCCTTGAGGGGTGCGGCGGAGGAGGCGATTGCGCAGGGGGCGGCTGCATCGGCTGCGTTGACGGCAATGTCGTGGTCTTCTGGTGGTTCGAGTGCTCCCAGCTTCCGTCGAGCCACCGGAAGGAGAGGGGAGGAATCTAGGTCGCCGGTGCCGTACCGCGAGGCCCCGATGGCGTACGAGCCAGCGAGGCTCTGCTGGTGCAACCCCCGTCGGAAGGCGCCTAGGTGGATCTCCTGGAGCCGTCAGAATCCAGGCAGGAGATACTACGCCTGTGTTGATGCGATGGTGAGCTTCAAGTTGCTGTTTTTTTGTTCTGTTCATTTGTCCCCCCCCCCTCTCATTGATTTCTGTTGGTGCAATTGAACAGCATGGTGGTTGTGGATTCGTGGAATGGCATGATGACCCACTTCCCAAGTTTTGGAGTGATTTGATTGGTGATTTGCGAGATGAAGTGCGTAGGCTGAGAGGTCAAGGAAGTGGTGCTGTGATTGAAGATCCCACTGCAGTTGTGGCTCTCCCTGAAGCTGAAACAGGAGGAATGGGAATGGCTATGGCTCTGCAAGATCAATTGAAGCAGAAAAATTCAGAGATAGATGCACTGAAGGGCAAATATCAGACTGCTGTCATGCTGTTTGTTGTATTTGTGGTGGGTTTAGTTGCAGGGAAGATGCTACTGTAATAAGATGTGCAAGTGTTATTTCATCAGTTGTATTTGTATGCAATGTAGCAATGCTTTAGGGTTTAGAATGAACTGGAAGTTGTATGCATTTGGCACTGTTTGGAATCAATGAAAGTGGAAGTGCAAGTTGTGTTATGCCATCATTTTGTACCTCTCTGAAATGCATATATGTTTGCAATCTTTGCTGGCAGTAAAGTGAAAAATGATGCAGTTAGTAATATATTGCAGTACAGTGGAACATTATGCTGTTTGTAACATAATGCATTGTCAGGATGGCATTTAGAAACAATGATAGCAAGTAATAAGAAGGAAATGCCACTGATGAAAGATCATTCAGATCAACTTAATTTCACATAGACTAGGTTTGAAATAAGTCACACTCCCACACAAATACATGACCTCTAGTTTGAGCCATGAACAAAAGATAAGTTTGCAACATTACATCAGAAATGTTTTGAAACATTGCAACTTCAACAAAAGAACTAGATGCAGCCCTTTTCAACTATAACTAGTAGTTTCCACTGCAAGTGAAATATCTGAAGCTTGGCACTGATGATGCAGGCCTTCTTCCCCTCTTAGCTCCAGATCCTGTCCTTGTGGAAGTAGATGATCCAGCTTCAGCAGTTGCAGTTCTCTTTCTTGGAGGCTTGAACCTGTTGGTCCCAGTAGAAGGACCTGTTGGTACTGAACTTGTTGTTGGTGGAGCAGATGCAGAGGCAGAGGCAGATGTTTGCTGCAAATTAAGGATAAATATGCAATAAGTTCCAACACAAGAGTAATAAGCAGGATAAATATGCAATAGATAAGTACATGACAGCAACAAATACCTCAGTTGGGTTCTTTTTCTTGCTAGTTCTAGCAAGATGAGCATTTTTTTCTTGCCTCTCTCTGGATTCTGCTTACATCCTGATTTGTTGTGTCCAGGGTTACCACACAAGGAGCATTTGATAATTGTGCCATGCTTGCTCATTTTCTTCCCCTTAGGTTGCTCAGTTTCCTCTCTTCTCCTATCATTGTTTTTAGGCCTTCCTTTTTTCTTCTCTTTTCCTGGCAACCTAACATATTCAGGAGGCACTGGCCTAGGATTGGGTGACACTGGCCACATCTCTTCACCCTCCACAGGCTGCAAGCAATGCTCATAGATTTTGTTGAACACTTCAACAAAGTAGCAAGGAGCAATAAAATCCTCAATTTTTCTGTTGCACTTGTAGATGGCACTAACTGCATGGTGGCAAGGAAGCCCTGCCAGCTGGAAGTACCCACAAGAGCATGTCCATTTTTCCAGGTCCACAGTGTACTGCCTTCCTCTTCCATTCACTTGCTTCACTTCAAATCCATTTTCTCCATTCCATAGCACTTCAAGATATTGTGTTCTAGCAATACTTTTCTTGAGCTTCTTAAAAACAGCAGGGCATATTTTTCCTTTAAAGTTGGCACCTTTCTCTCTTTGTTCCTGAATTCTCACAAGTACCTTTTTCCTAATTTTTTCATTCATAGAAATAATAGGATAAAACCTAGCATCAACTATAGCATGGTTGAATGACTCACATAGGTTGTTGTCAACTGATTCACAGTTTGAACCAACTGGGAAAAAAGCCCTTGCCCAGTGCTGTGGCTCAGTCCTCATGATGTCTTTAGCCCCTTCAGGAGTGACTTGTGCAAGCTTGGCCTTATAATAGTTGAAATCTTGCTTGTTAGAAGCCTTAGCAACTGCCCAGAATTTTTTTGCCACTCATGATCTCTATGTTTCTTCCTCCAATTAGCATAAATGTGTCTAGCACACATCCTATGCTGTGCAGCAGGAAGGTAATCATTCACTGCATTTATCAAGCCCTTCTGCTGATCAGAAATAATAACCCAGCCATCTCCATTATTGTTTATTTCCAAGTCCTTAATGAGCAGCCCAAGAAACCACTTCCATGTGATATTAGTTTCATTCTCAACTACAGCCCAGGCTAGTGGATACATCTGATTATTTGCATCTCTACCTATGGCACACAAGAGCTCACCCTTCACTGCACCTTTGAAGAAACAACCATCAAGGCCTATTACTTTTCTGCAACCAGCCTTGAATCCTTGCTTCATTGCATTAAAGCACACATAGAAGCTCTGGAATACACTTTCCTCCATGTTGGTTGGGTCCATGCAAACAACAACTGTGCTTCCAGGGTTGCTCCTTAGCAGCTCAAGTTGGTAGTCAAACACTCTAGTGTATTCATTGTTCATTCCACACAACAATTTGTCCATGACAATTCTTTTTGCATGCTTGCACTTTGAAGTGGAGACATCAGCAAACATATCTTGCAAAACAGTTGCTTTCATGCTCTCAATTTTCCACATAGGATTTGCCAGTATGAAGTGCTCATACCTCTGTGCAATCACCTTTGCAGTAACCAACTTGTTGCATCTGTTCTGTGCACATTGGTGATCATCATTGTATGTTATGACTTGGAATCTTGAAGTCCTTGATCTCTTGGCTGCATATATCAGCCATGGGCAGCCAGGCCATCCACACTTTGCCCTAACTCTGTCACACTCAGATTTCATGAACTTAATGCTCCTCTTTGTTACTAGACCATATCTTCTCAAAGCTTTGCATAGCTGATTCTTGCTTCTAAAAACCATGGTCAAAGCAAAATGTGGTACTTCACTTTCAGGGTTGTATCTTGGGAATGAACTCTTCCTCTTCCTTATATGACCATCTGAATCTTCATCATAGCTGTAGTCCTCATCAGATGAATCATAGTTCCAATCCATTTCTTCTCTTTCAATTTGCTCCTCCATGTTGGCAATCAATTCAATTGGCACTGGCCCTGTGGCATCCCTACCTATCCAGCTCTTGGAGTCCCTCATCCTTTTCTTAAATTTCCTAGCATGTCTCCTGAGCTCCACAACTTCTGAATCCTCCCCACTATCATCAGTATGTCCAATGTATTCAGGGTCACTGTCTGAGTCTGAATTTTGATTGGCACTGTCAACATTTGCAGCTATCACCATTTGGTTATTCACATGCCCTGAAGCCTGAGGTTCAGAAGCACAAGCTGATGCAGGTTGACTTGGATCCAAAACCTGTGAAAAAACACCTTCCATGCCTGCCATTTCATCCACATCTACTACTCTGCTTCTTCTCTGCTTCAAGGGGCTGCAAATTCTTTCAGTGATTACACCAGTTTCATCAGGTATGAGCACATCAGTGTCAGACTCTGCAGGTTCAACAGCATTTACTGGCACTGGTTCTTCTGCAGTTATAAGTGCATCTGGTTCTTCAGCAGTTAAAACTGCATCTAGTTCATCATCATCACTCTGTTCCATGAGTTCATCCTCAAAATCACTCCCACTACTGCTGCTGTCATTGCTATCTTCCTCTCCATGATACTCCACATACACATCAGCAACTCCTCCAACACAAATGTAGTCAGACATCTTCACACACGAACTGTCATCATGAAGGAACACCAAACCATTGATAAGCTCTTTTCCAGGAAGCAGAAAATAGAACTTCATCGATTCCATCAACTGAGTATGATCTTTTAAATAGCCTTTCACTTCCTGCAGTGACAGTTTATCCCTCTCAATCTCTGACATTGCTTGATCTCCCCCAACATAGTCCAAATTTGGACCAATGTGGATGAACTTCCCTCCAATATGAAACCGAACGTTCAAAATCTCACTTGGGTCCATGATTTCACTGAAAAAACATACACCGCGATCAAAATAAAGCATAACAATCTATTCCTAAATCAATCTATTCACAAAAAATCAATCTTTTTCTGTCACCCAAATCGTCCCCAATTTTGCCCCAAATTTGCCGCTCAAACCCTAACCCTAATGCCGCAACTACTCCAACCTATGAATAACAAGGGAGGAGGGCATCCAGAACATTACCTGCTCCTTCGATGCGCCGTCGCGCCGTCACGATCGTCGCAGAGGTGGCGATCAACCGCCGGTCGCCATTGCCGTCGCCAGAGAAGGATGAATGCAGAGGGACGCGGAGAGAACGAAGCGAAATGACGGGCCGAACTGGGCCGGCCCACTAATATCGCCTCAGGCACGCGCCGAACGACCCATCCCGGCCACCCCATTGCCACGTCGGCAATCCCCGTTTGGGAAACGACACTAAGGTTAGATTTGGACCGGGATTAGTTAGTTTGGGGGCCGAACGACAGGGATTTCGACTTCAGGGTTTGATTCGCCGGACGTCTACGAATTCAAGGTTTAAAATGGACTTTTTCCCCTGCAGAGGGTGGGCAGGATTCGCTGGTCTTGCGCGGCATGGACCGGCCCGTGCGTGCCGGTCGCGTGCATGCTCGATGCTGCGTGTGGCTAATTTGAGAGCGCTGCTTAGGGCATGTACAATGGTGCTATCTTAAGAGTGCCACGTAGGATAAATGATGATGTGGAGGAGAGAGAACTCATAAGAAAAGGCTTGTCTTCTCTTATTTAAGAGAAGACAAGAGATGATCTCTTAGCACAATATGTCTCACCACATTTTTAGGAATGACTAGTTATTGAAGATAAGGCTAAGAGATGACCCATTGTAGACTTTTTTTTTGTCATATCTAAATTACATGCAAGACTTAAGATAAGACTACCTTATCAACCATTGTACATGCCCTTACATGGTGGGTTGCTTCGTTGCGAGAGGGCCTGGTTTCCTTCTGGTCGCACGCGTCGGGGTCTGTCTCTGGCTTGTTTAGTGCGCGCTTGGCGATTCGTGTTTGGATTGGCTCGGGCTGGCTGAGGCCATACCTCTGTTGCGTGTGGCGAGCGGGTGTCCGCCCTGCCCACGCCGCGTCGCGTCTTGCGTCCTGCTGGTCGTTTTCTTTTTCTTCCGGTCATTCGTTACCGTTGTTTTCTGTTCCACCCTCTGTTCGGTGGCCCTTGCCCGCCTCTGGCCCCATGTGTAAGCGGTGTGTGCCTCGTGCCGGCCCCGTCTGCGTTTCAAACGAGCGGCCTCCTGGTGGTTTGTCCCATCGGTCGTTCGTACGCGCCCTGTTCGGGTAGTTGGCTGGTTTCGTTTGGCTGATCCACCCACGTGACGCCGTTCGTCTCCCTGCGTGAGCGCGTTCCGGGATGGGACCCACTCGTCTTTTTTTTTTGAGAAAAAAAGGGACCCGCTCGTCTGTGGCATTGCGTTGTCTCCGTGGGTGTGGCCTCTGTGGTGGCCTGTTACTGTGAATGATGCGCGGGGGGCCGGCTGACGTGCGTGCACTGCATGGTGGGCGCGAGGCGTACGGGGCTGTGCTCGGGCTTGGGCGAGGCCTGTGCGGATTGGGCACTCTCTCTGACGGTGGGCTCCGGTCCCCACGTGGTCCATGTGTCGGTGTTTGTTTCGTAGGTGTTTATCC